>NW_006439568.1:7448621-7492780 GCF_000325575.1 Pteropus alecto | reverse complement strand
GGGAGCGCCAGTCCTGCCGCCTCCGAACCCCGCCGTGTCCTTCCCGGCGCCCCGGGTCACACTGCCTGTCGGCCCCGACATCCTGCGAACCTACTCTGGCGCCTTCGTCTGCCTGGAGATCGTAAGTGGGGCAGCCCCGGCGGGGCTCGCGCCCGGGGACCCAGGACCGGGAGCCGCATCCTCGTCGCCGGCGCCGTCTCCCTCTAGGGCGCCCCCAGGTCCCTTCCCTTTAACGTGGCCTTTTCCTGCGTCCCTCTCGGTGCCCAGCGCAGCGGGCCCTCTTGCCTGGCACCTGTTCGCGCTGGCACCTGTTCCCCTTGCTGGCGACTGAGATGGCCCCGAGAGAGCGAGCAGGCGGCCCGTTGGGACCGAGGATTGGGGACTTTGAGAAAAGGGTGTTCGGGTATGGGGGCGCCGTCAGAGACCCCCCGTCGGGTCGGCCCGGGCCCGCGCTTAGCTGGCGCCGGGGCAGGCGCTCTCGGCCTTGCCTGTTGCTAGCCTGCCATTTTGTTAGGTAGTGCTAAGGGGCGGCCGTGGCGTGGTAGCGCGGAGGCTGTCACCATGTGGAAAACGGGAGCGGGAGGTACCAGGAAGAAGAGAAGGGCTGAAGACCTGGGCACTTTCCCTCTTTGCCATGATGAGTGCTCTTTGGATTGGGGAGAGGAGCAGGGCTCGGGAGACGGGACCCGAACAGGTGAAGGATGTACCTTGCCCCTGGCAGCTTCTAATCAAGTGGCAGTGAGAACGGTGAGCAAAAGGTACAAATGTGGCTGTCAAGTTCATCGCTGCCCGCCTTCGCGCCTTCTTTCTTCCTGCTTTACCTAGACCGCTCCGAACTTTCTCAGCACACTTTCTTGGGCCTAAGGGAAGGTGAGGGCACCTGGCCTGTAGTGCAGGCTTCTTGGATTGGAGACTGGAACTTTTTTAAAAGGAATTTTATGGAGTTGGAAGATTTTGAAGCTCGCTGTGAACCAGGGAGAATTTTGCAAACATGAATTGGGCAACCCGAGGTTGCATCATGCCCTGAGAACGACAAATAGAGTGAAATGTCAGTGTCTTTCCTGCAGGCTGGTTTTGTTTGCTCGGTTTGGGCTTTTCGTAGCTCTCCCCTCACCCCGCCTTTTGAGTTTGCATAACCTGGATTTGGGTCGCCTTCCTTTCTGTTTTGTGCTTGTGGGGTGGAACACCTTGTGAGCACTGGTTTTCTGCCCCATTATGCTAAGGTGTCCAGGGCACTCTAAGTTAAGTTTAGCTTAGATTTGAATCTGAAAAAGGAGACAAGTGAGTTACAGGTTACAACATCAGTAATCAGATCGTGACTGCGAGCTAGGCGAGGCTGGTTTGGGTCTGAGCCCACTTCGGAAGCACCTGAGTGCCTCGGATGCGGCGCAGGAATCCATGGGAGATGCGTGGGGAGTGGGTGGCACTGGGCTGGCTGCCCTGCTTTGCAGACACGTTGAGAACAGTTAAGACCCGGGCAGAAAGATTGTATAGGTTCTGGGCTCCTTTAGTTTCATGTTCCCCAAACACCCGTTTTCTGCATACCTCTTTTAGAAGTTTTTGCCTCTCCACATTCCACTTGTTCTAGAATTTACAGAATGTTCTCTGAAATATATTCACTTTCAAAAGTTCCATACCTACCTTAGCCTCACCCTAAGTAATAATATCTGTGAATTCTCAAATATGATATGCTGATTATGTTTTTCTAATATTTATTCAAATGTATACTTATCTTTTTACATATATATGTGTATATGTAAAGATATATGAAGATACATATAGGCATATATGGAACTATATGTATATATATGCAAAGAAGGCTAATCCATCAAATCAAATGCCATCTCAAGAATCACTGGTGGTCATGTGACGGTTTCAGAAACACTGCCTAATTCTGAGGGAAGAGAGCGGAAAGTGAGTTATTTTATTCCTCTCCCCCATCCCCAAATCTATTTATTTAGCCCAGTGGTTAGTGCTCAGCTCTTGCTATACTTAATTACTGGGGCAGCTTTTTAAAATACTGTTGCCAGCCCAGACTAATTAAAGCAGAGTCCCTGGAGGGAAGCACCCAGAGTCGGCTGGGTGTTTGCAAAGCCTCCCAGAGGTTCTGATGTACAGTCATGGCCGGGAACCACTGAGGGAAGCCTTCACTGGGGCTCTGTGCCCAAGACAGCTCCTCTCTCGCAGATGGGAATTCTCTCTCTTTCGCTCTGCCAGAATTTCTCCCACTCCCATCCTAGGAGGGACCCCAGACTCACAGAAGTATCCAATTGGTTCCTCCTATTTCTTCATTTCCTCTAGCTGCTTGTCCCGAAACACGTCTAGGACCCTCATCTAGATAGAACAGCATTCCTTCCAAAAGCCATTTTAGTTTACTTTCCACTATGGCCAGACATCCCGATAGGTTTAAATCTTAGGCTTCCATTACCTCTTTCATTTGAATATCAGCCTTTCTCCTCCCCACCCTACCCCCTAAAAAACTAAAAGGAACATAATATTCCAATGAGACTAGTCACCTTAGGGAAACAAGAGACCACACTGGAGCCAAACTGTGGCTCCTTCTTGGCGCTCATCCTTCTGCACCACTTGGAGATACTGGGTCGTGTGCTTTCAGAGAGCAGAGATGGAGGCCGCCTTGGCACTTGTCTGTCTAGAATGCCCACACTGAGCAGATGCACAGCTATGAGCTAAATAAACACTTCGAAGCACCTTTGGTTCCTGCTGTCTTCATTTCCTTCTAGTTTTCTGATTCCAAAGTGTTCAATATCCCACAGCCCCGCTTCAGAAGCTCTGCACCCTGCAAATTAAACGTGAGAATTCGCCAGGAGAGATCGAAACTCTAGGTGGTCTCCTTTATGTGGAACAATTATTTTAGTGTCTTCCAATGTTTCTGGATATCCCCAGATATCTTAATTTTAACCTTTTTTTTTTTTTCAAAATCATTTGTCTTTGTAATTTCTCTGTTTATGTCCCATTGCTGTGTAAAAACCTAATAGGTGAAAATGGCATCTGACAAAGATGGACCGGGCTATCAATCAATAGTTGACTAAGTTAATGAAACCATGACCTTCAAGTTCAGTTTTCACATTAACAGTAACTTTGCTCAAAGAATTCAATTCCAAACCCCTTACTGTACCCCTGTCTCTCAGGTGTGAGCCGTTTGTTGGGGAGATAATACAATTAGCGCTCACCTAACAGCACCAGGTAAAGCAGTTTATAGTACTGGCCTCATAAGTGGAGGATATGGCAGCCTCACATGCATGGGGTGTTTTTCTGAAATAGGTGTGTTCCACTCCTAGATACCCAAGTTGTCAGCCCCTCATTTTTGCACTCAGCAATATTTACCAGCGCATACTTTCCATGCTAAGTTAGTTTTGCAAAGCGAAGCCTTTTAGTTTAGGATGGAAATCATCACCTTCTAAAATTATCATTTTTAAAATCGCTCAGTATTTCCTGAATTAATGTTTTCTAAGTCATTTGTCAGAAACATATTGTCTACCTACTGTGTAAGATGTTCTCCTGCGAACAAAGATGTTTAGATCCCTCCTCACCTCAAAGATCTTAGAACCTGGTTAAGAGGATATGCCCCCAAATAACTACAAACTGAGAGAAGAAAGATGTACGTATGGAAAGTGAAACAGAGCTAAAGCATTTTCCAGGTAGCTCTGTATAAGAAAATGACATCGGAGCATCTGTAATTGGGCTCAAAGAGATATTTTAGGTCCCTGTCCTCAATGAGCTTATCTTGTATAATACACAAGAAAGAGCGACATAACGGTATTAAACATGAACAAGAATAAAAGGTCATTGAATTCCGTGTGTTTCACAGTTTCAGTGTTTAGGAAACTGTGTTTCCCGAGATATTCATTAACATTTTATGGGACACACTCTAGGATTCTTATTCACATGCTTCTAACTGTAGTGTTTTGGATGCCACAGTAATTTTCATTTATTCAACAAATAATGAAGAACCTGATATACATCTGGCCTTATTTTATACATTGGGATATAAGATAACATAGCTCCTGCGCTTAATAGAAATCCTTATACAGTGAAATACAAAGTCAAGAAAGAATTACAGTACTGGGTTTGAAGTGATAAAATTGGTTTATGAAAATTACTGTTGAAAACAGTGTAGAGTACATCTGGCCAACACAGGCAGCTTTAATGGGATGGTGACATTTGAGTTTAGCCTTCAATGATGTGTAGACATTCAATAGACAGAAAAAGTGGGACAGAGAATTCCAAGTAGAAACAAGGGCATGTGTAAACCCCAGGGACAGGAAAGACATGGCATGAAGGTCCTGGGAATGGTTAGTTTTTATTGTTGTTTTACATGACTCAAGAGAAGATGGGAGAAAAAGAAGGAAAAATGACATGTAAGGTTCAAGGTGTCATTTGCTGAGAAATGATAGGCCAAGGTGTAGAATTTATTCTGTCTGTGATAGGGAGCTGCTGAATGACAGAGATAAACTTGATCAGACTGTGTGTTAGAAATCTTTGAATAGTGAAGTTTGGTTATAAAACAGATTGAAGGCAACGAGGTCAGTTAAGGGGCTTACTGCCGTGGTTTCGATGAGAGATGATGAGAACCTGAAGTAGGACAAAGGAAAGAAGCAGAGAAGGAGAGAGAGAGATTTGAGGCTTAGGGAGTCAAGCAAAGATATGATGTTTGACGTGTCCTGAAACGATACTAGGCCAAACTTAAATATAAGCTGTAACTCAGAGGAATTACGCCAGAAAAGCAAATGTTAATGAAAAGATGATGGACGGGCTATGGAGCAAGCATGTGCAGGCATGCAGATGCATCTGTGGACAGGATTTCAGGTTATTTTCAACTAAAAGCACTGACTTTAATTGGACTAGCAGATAAATAAATTTTCAGATGCATAGAGTTTTCTTTTCTTGCCCAGAAAATAAATGTTGGTTGCAAAGGGAAATTGTGTGTTTGCAGTGGTCAAAAGGGAAACATATCCATGTTTCTCTCTCAAAGGGTTTTAATTCTCTAACTAAGACTTTTCCTTTGCCTCTGGGTTAAATAGCTCCATCTCTGTGAAAAGGGTCTTTAAAACTTTGCCAGTGATTATTTTCAGCAGTCGTTAGCCCTGACTAGCAGCCTGGTAAGAGATATGAAGAACTGAAATATGGAAAACTTTTCACCAAGTTGCTGAAAACCTTGACCTTGAGCTCCAAAAGAAAAGGTCAAGGAGAGGAGGTTTGTTCTGCGGAGCTCAATAGAAATGTTGCACCTGGTAGCGGAAGTCATGGATGTGGTATATCTGCTTTGATAGGGATGAAGAGAAAAGACTGTAATGACAGAGGACAGGGACCAGGCTGGCGTACCCGGTATCATGCACATGCAGTACTTAGCAGACGCTATTTGATTGTTCTGTAGGATAAACCGTGGAAATATTCTAGAGAAACTGGCTGGCATGGAGCAGGGCAGCCCTCTCAAGTCTTGCCCAACCCTGAAAATGTCATGATTCTTCTCTAGGAATTTGTAGTTTGGCCTGAATTTCCTGTGTCCTATTTTATATGAAAGGGGCCATGTCCTTTCATAGCCACTGTCTATGACATTCTTAACTTTTCTATAATAGCTTTCAGAAAGGAGGAAGATGAAAAGGAAGAAAAGAGACAGTGATTTGTACCGTTCTTGCTCATGTCAAGGCATCGGCATGCATGAACATTTCTAACCAAGTTACCTACACACATGAAAAGAGGATGTTCAAAATCAAGGGAAATTATAAGTAAGAATAAAAAGGAGCCAGAACGTATTTCTCCCCTGTAGTATGTGCTTCCCATTTTAGGGTGAGCATCAGCTATTTAAGAAACTGGAATGGAAGTTTCAGTCATATGGGGAGGAAGAAAGTATAATTCTTTATACTCGCAAGGAAGGAAAAACAATACAAGTTCTGGGAAGCAAAGAGAAATGATATATACAGAAGAGGCCTGTAGGATATTTTGTACAGAGGCCTATTCTATAGATGTCATTTCTTGTTGCTTTCCGAAACTTATATTGTTTTTCTTTCCCTGATTTAAAAAAAAAAGAAAAGAAAAGAAAAGAAAAGAAAAAACCTTGCCAACCTGCACAGGGCTAGTCCAAGACCGGTAGGGATAAAAGTCAGCATGGCGAGAGGACAGATGGGGATTGATGGAGGGGAGCAGGAGGGGGTGGGGTGAGGCTCAAGGTAAGCACTACCTTGGTCAAAAGTTCCAGTGGCTATTACAGTAGCATAGGCAAACCGACCAAAAATGAGGTGTCATGAGCGAGACTAACAAAAGGTGCCAACTTTCCCATAACTTTCCGCCCTCGTCTTCTGAGATCTTGTACTCAGTGGCGGGTGTTGCCAATAATAACTTGAGCGTTGAGAAGTACATGTTCTTGCTTCACTAGATTCACGCCTATTTTTGAACACCCACCGTGTTCCAGGGGATGAGCTCGGCTTCAGGCAGCAGTGTTCTCCTGGCATTTCAAGCTGCACGCTGGCGCATTTTCTCCCAGAATCATTCATTACGTAACACTGGTTGGTTTCCGTTCGCTGCAAAGAGAATGCAATGGAGCATCTTTTGTAGAAAGCACTGTCCTGGGTTCTGAACATTCAGAGATGTTGAAGGCAGTGTCACCCACTCCGATTTCACAATCCAGTGGATGACACCTGCGTGTGAACCACAATTTTAAACCGCTTTTTGGCAGCGGCTATGAACCAGTAGCCATGGCAGCACCAAGGGATGGCATCTAGCCAAGGAAATCTTTCTGGTGGACTTAATATCTTTCTGGAAGACATGGAGTTTAGTTGGCCAGCAAAATTTTGATGGCATCGTGACCAGCAGAATGGACTCTGTATTCAGGGGATAAGGAACAGAGGCCGGAGCACAAGAAAACAGTGGTAGAGAAGGGAGCGTGGCAGGGGCCAAGGTGAGCCTGGAGAGGCAGCCAGCAGTGTTCTCTAGTACTGTTACCACTTGACTGTAGTCTCATTGCGAATGAATTTACTCTTATAGGCTGCCTCGTAAACACATCTGTCAGTTATTGTGTGTGTCGAATGAAGTATGTTCCCAGTTTAAAAAATAAATCTTTTGGAATACGAGTTGTATATTAAATGGAATTAATTGTAGGTAATCTCTTTACTAGGGGATCAATTGTCAAACATACTAAACAGTTCCTTAACCGTGTTGTTTCATTTACAGGCACCCAATAAATCAGCATCTGTTAAAATAGGAGAGGTTATCAAGTCGACAAGGTGTTCTGAACTTTTGGAGGGTCACAAACCCCTTCGTGATTCCGATGCAAATTGTGAACTGTGTCCTGAGGAAAATGCATATGCTCTTATCTGTCCAATTTGATGTCATTGCAGAAAATCACCTTTCTTCCCATTCCCACAAAGTCAATCTATGGCAAAAAAAGATAGAAACCCTGCTCTAGAATGAACACTAAACTCTGAGGCAGGTAGAATATCATAATATTAAGAGCGTAAGCTCTAGAAGACAATTGTTGGGTTCAAATCTCAGATCTAACTTTCATTAACTATGTAATTTAGGGCAAGTTATTAATAGCTGTCTACCCCCAATTAACTTATCTGTAAAATGGGAATAATAATAGTAATTATCTCTCCGTGTTTGTGAGGATTAGATTGGTACAAATAAAGAACAGAGCTTGAAACATAAGAGCTTGATAAATGCTAACCAATATTTTTATTATCCTCATTAGCTTCACCCTCTTAATCACACTTAACTCTATAAGCCAGACTGGGAGAATTGTTTGTTTGTTTTTTTTTCCCTCTAAGCGTGCTGGTTTGTTGATTCTCACCATTATAAAGCGATGAAATACCCAATACATAAATAGTAGGAGAATTGGAAAGAGAGGGCTATATATTAAACACAGAAAGTTCTCAGTAACAAAGTATTTTTCCTCAGGGGCAGTCGAACCAGTCCTTTACACCATCCCATTCACGTAACTTCCCCTCTTCTCGTTCTAAACACTGAAAAATAGGTCAGAGTCAGAATCGGCCTGTTTACTTAGTGAATAACAAGAGTATATAAGATGAAGGTGTCAACTTGATTTGAAAATTTTTAGCTAACATGTTGGAGGGCATATTTAGAAGCAGGTTATTAGGAAATGAGTGACATTTGAAAAAGAAAAAGGGTGTTTGCAAAGGGAATCCTTTGGGGACATAAGAAAGCATCCAAATAGGGAACGAGTTGAGAAGTCTTTAATCCTTGTAGCCAGAACTGCAAGAGTTGCTGTTTGCTCAATGCCGTGTTTTCCCATGGGGTCACCTATTTTTACCGGTCCCCAGTTTCTAGTGAAAACATCTTTTAACTCCAACTCTGAGGGTTCGGTTCAGCGTGATGTGTGCATGAGTACGGTTCTCTTATGGGAAGGCTTCCGCCGAGTCCCGCCCTTCTGGCCTGTGGAAGCCAAACTAGAGTGAGAAGTATACGGTAAACCACAAAAGAGATAGTTATTTTTGGGATGTATAGCCAGCTTAATAGCTGGAACTTAGAAGTATTTGAGCACTTCAGATGTGTGCCAGGTACACCTTAAGTTGAGCTCAGAAGGTACGGGATAACTGTAGGGAAGGCCGACAGCTTCTTCTAGAAATGCTTGCATCACCTGGAAGTCAGGTTGTCTTTTTGTTAGAGCTTGAGGTTCAGAGTCATGAGCCCTGACTTAGCTCCTCAGAGAAATTTCAAAATATGATGCATTTGGTATGAGATGATGACTTTAAACTTACTGCGATGGTTATTTCACGATGTGTGTAAGTCAAGTCATGTGCTAAACACCTTAAACTTATAGTGTTGTATTTCTATTATATCTCCATCACACTGGGGAAAATTTTTTTAATGTGATACATTTGGGAGTTTTATACATAATCAGATTTTTTGGACATGAAGAGTGATGGAAGGCAGTTTTAGACAAGGAGTCAGAATGTGGATTCAGATCCAAGATGAGAACAACGTGGGCGAGCATGGCGTTCCGCCCTTCACAATGTGTATACCCGGTGGTTGCTGCGACACTTTATCAGTGTTCTCCCTCAGATGTTAGCCATTTTTGTTCTCTGCTGTTCACCGCTGAAAACAAGACTCCCTCCAGAGTCCCGTCTACTGAACAGGATGCCGATAATGACGATGTACTTGGTAAACACTCTGAGCTTAATAACGCCCAGAATTAGATGAAGTGAATATACCGAGCACTGATAACGTTATTAAAAGCTCAATTTGGGGGCCTGGAGTGAGGTTGGGGAGCTCGGGAGAATAGGCAGCTTTTGGCAAAAGGAAATCGTGAAGTAGGGAAGAAATAACCGCGTCAAGGCCCTAGTGGCACGCGCGTGACAGTCTTCCAAAGCTGCTGTGCTGAGCGGGACTGACATCTGGATTTCCCAGAATCCGTGATCTAGGGACGCACTGTGCATGTTTATTCATACGCCTTCCTCCCTCCACCAGCCCCCTCCACGCAGCGCACACACCACAGATGAGGAAGAAAATCTGTTCTCTTTTCACATAAGCACCAAGTTTTCTTTCCAAGCCCATGAGGTGTTGAGAGGGCCGTAATTTTGAGTATGACAAGAAGGATCGGTGTACACCGTTTCACATTAGCATCCCCTGTCGAAGCCCTGGCCGCGGGAAAGCCTGCGCTGAGCCCGCTTCCCTGGCCCCTCCCTGACCCCTCCTTGGCCCCTTCCAATCCTTGGCCCCTCCCTCTCCTGCTCCCCAACTCTCAGAGCACATTGCGTTGAGCTCTTTTTATAGCAGTCTCCCCGGTCTGCTCCTGAATCAGATTTAATGGGTCTCTTTCTCCCTTACTGAGAGCCCTTGCACACAGAGCCTGTCATAGCTGGCAGTAGATTTGAGGCTGGCCCATTCGAGGTCCAGTCTGGGTTTATTAAATGTTATGTTTCGTTCCAAGGGATCGTATAGCCTCTTCTTCAGAGGTGTCAGGATATCGTAACCCCTATATCCCATAATTATGCTTATCTATTTGAGTCAGCCGCCCCTCATAAACAGTAGCCTGTTGTTCTTTATTACCTTTCATACTTGCACTTTCTCAGTAAATGACTCTTGAATTAATGGTTAATAGTGATGTGTATTTCTTAAATGGTATTTAAATTAGCATAGGTTATTTGTAGTGGGAGAATAAGAAAAATGCTACCAGGAAGAAGAGGCTGAGAAAAAAGGAAAGATTTGAAGATCTTTTCACCTTCAAATATTTATTAAACAGTATGAAAGAGTAGGGAATTTATTTTTATCAGGAGCACTGTTTCCTTCATGGCTACTAATGAGATTATGGTTAAATTTTTTAATATGCATTCATATTTATGATTTAGATTTATTTCACATAACTTTCTGGGTTGATTGTTAATTTTTGATTTGAAATTAGGACTTGAGATATACAACCACAATTATACATTTATTAGATTGGTGCTTTAGTTTTCATTGCGCAAGTGATAATTTATTATGCTTTTAAAAAATGTTTTTCAAAGTAATAATGAATTGTATGACTGGCATTCTTTTTAGAAACTTGAATTAAAACTTGTATTTTTAACTTTCAGTGGCTTGTGCAATTGGGATGTTATTTAGATACTTATGATGCAAGATGCAGATGGTTATTAGTTTTTAATATTTGGAACTCTAGCTGTTCTCACATGGGCACTAGGAGTTTATTTGTTCACTAAGCAAATATGCGAGAACCTTCTTCATGCCAGATATACATGCCTCTGTGATATAACCTTTGTGTGTGGGAGGGGACAAGTAAGGGAGAGGGGGTCGATTCCCACTGGCCTGTAGGTATCTTCAAGACAGGTGTATAGCTTAGGTTTTTGTGTTTCCAAATCTAGCATAGTACCTCGCTGATAGTTAAGAAAGGGTTATCATGCAAATTAATAAATGGCTTTGGATGCTGAGACATACGAGGCAGCATGCTGCCAAGAAAGTCTAATGATGCATTTGGACTGAAAGCCAGGGGCATTCAATTACAATGTTTCTCATCAGCGTAACATATCCAAAATAAGGAGCTTGCCCAAATGACTAGGGGTTCCTGAGCCTAGAGTGGAACTAGGAAAAGACTTTGTAGAGCATGTGCTCGCCAAGACGAGCTGTATAAGTGGGAGTTTCTCAAATACACATGGGGAGGGAGTGACATTCTTGGCTCAGATGTGAAAGAGCTTTGTATTGGGACTGTGGATTCTTTTTAAATCCACAGTGTAAAATGTGGGGAGCTTAGTGGCAAGGGACAAGGATGAAAAAGACAGGTTAGATCACAAAGGGCCTGGCATGCCAGGCGAAGGATGTGTCCCCTGTGTCACTTTAGGGGTAGAATGGAAGAGACTGATGCTAAGTTTATAAAACTTACCGTCTTCGCCCCTTAACATTTTCTCGTCCTGTGTGCTCTCACTCCTAGTTGCCTGAGCCAGAGATCTGGGTATTTCCCTTCTCCGGTTTTTTGCTGTCACGTCCCACATCTGAGAAGTCCCCAGCTACCATCCTATATATTTTTTAAATTTCCGTCTCATCTTGTCATGTCTCTTTGTACCCGGTGTCCTGAGGCTAGCTTACACTCCGTTGTTGCAGCAGTCTCCTATATGGTCCTCCATGCTTTCCTCACCAGTCCACCGTCACACTCTAGTCAGAGAAAATTCTCAATACAAACCCGATCATGCCAGTCCCTGCTCAGGGTGGTCTGTGGCCTCCTGTCGCCCTCAGGTGAAGTCCACCTCCTCGACTCGACCTTCCGGACCTCCAGCTCGGTCCCTGGCTCCGCCAGGCTCCCTCCCAGCTCCCACCAGAGCAGGCTTCTGCTCGCCCCGCTACTCCCCAAGCCCTGTCCTACAGGTTAATACTCCCCGAAAGTATTTCCTGCCTTTTCAGATTTGGATTTAGAGCCCTCATTTGTGGGCCTGCAACACTCAGTATTTGCCAAATTATGACGTGGATTTTAATCACTTGCTTAATTGTCTTTTTCCTATAAGAAACTGTGAACTCTGTGATGGCAGAGACCAAGTGTCGCTTGTTTACCATTTATCCCTAGCACCTGGCACAGTGCCTGATGAACAGTAGGTATGTCCTGAACAGTAGATCCACGAATAGCTGAAGTACCTATTCCCATGCTCAGCACATGGAAGAGCATCAATAAATGATGGGAGATTTTATTGTTAATATCGTGTACAACAGCTGCAACTGTCACTCTATATGCAGACAGTAATAATTTCACATGTACAGATAGGTCATAAAAGGGGCTGAAACTTGGCCGTTAGAAGTGACAAGTTAGAAAGTGATGGCTAGTCTTCACGAATAAACTCGTCACTGTACAGGGATTTGAAGAGTAACACCACGGGGAGGAGATGGAGGCGCAACCAAGGATGAATTTATAAAAACGGTTGCCTGAGAAGGAGAATAGTTTTAGATAGTGAAAGGATATTGGACCTGTTCCCGGTCTGAGGACAAGACTCCAGCGTGAAGGCGACATGGAAAGGGCGTCAGAGCGGGCCTGCGACTGGAAGCACTGAGGGAAGAAGGCATCTCAGATGATGACAGAGAGTGGGTGGTGGGCGGGGTCGCGGGAACGCGTGCAGGCGTCTGGCGAGCAGCCGAGCCAGTGCTCACGGTGGCACCAGCCTGTTCAGTCCCGTTGCCCAAATCTGTGACCGTCTTTCTTTTTTCACTCAGCTGTTCGGGGGCCTCGTCTGGATTTTGGTTGCGTCCTCCAACGTTCCTCTACCTCTGCTCCAAGGATGGGTCATGTTCGTGTCCGTGACGGCGTTCGTCTTCTCCCTCCTCTTCCTGGGCGTGTTCCTCTCTGGCATGGTGACCCAGATCAATGCCAACTGGAACTTCCTGGTAAGGAATTTTTAAGTCTTTTTCAAGAGAATGTGGAAAGCGTATAAATACCTCCTTCTGTCCTGTTCTGTCTGATCCCTGTTCTATCTGTCACCTCTGGTTGGAGAGAAAATGTCAGATGCAGGGTCTGCTGTGCTGTTGAGTGGCCATCTTGCTGGATGGCCAGGTCCCGGTTTGTGACATTCCAGCATTAGTATCGCTGAGTAAGCTTTCTGTTGCTCCTTTATGAGTTAGATGACCTTTACTCCAAGACTGTTTATTTCCTCCAACAAATGAATTGAATTATAGTTATTGAACTATTGAACAGTGCCTTTGCTAGATGAATGCTGTGACATATATCTTGAAATTTTCCATTGATTTCTGTTTTAGATATTAAGTCACATATACTCTTTTCAAAAAACAAGTAGCTATATATTCTACTTTCCAAATACTCAGAAAAGAAAAGGGGATATTATATATTTTCAGGCATACCTCGGAAGTATTATAGGTTTGGTTCCAGACCACTGCAAAAGCAAATATCACAATAAAGTGAGTCTCACGAATTTTTTGGTTTCCTAGTGCATATAAAAGGTATGTTTACACTATACTATAGTCTGTTGAGTGTGCAACAGCATTGTGTTTAAAAAAAAAAATGTACATACCTTAATTTAAAAATACTAGTCTACAGCCACGCCACCCTGTACACGCCCTCTCTCATCTGATCTCGGAAGCTAAGTAGGGTTGGGCCTGGTTAGTACTTGGATAGGAGACCATTTTGGAAGACCAGGTGCTGCAGGCAAAAAAAAAAAAAAAATTAAAAATACTTTATTGCTAAAAAATATAGGGTTATTAATTGGCTTAATTTTAATATTGTCGTCTCAGGGAAAGGGGAGGAGAGGGAGAGAGGAAACAGCCAGGTCATAGGGCAGAACACACAATATTCATCGGTTAAGTTTGCCATCTTATATGGGTACAGTTTGTGGCACCTTAAAACAATTAAAATAATAACATAAAAAATCACTGATCATAGGTCACCATAACAAATAAAATAATAATGAAAAAGTTTGAAACATTTTTCAAATTACCAACATGTGACACAGAGGCATGAAGTGAGCAAATGCAGCTAGAAAAACAGCGTTAGTAGATACTCAACACAGGGTTACCACACACCTTCAATTCCTAAAAAACTGATCCAGTATCTGAGAAGCACAATAAGGCAAAGCACAATAAAATGAGATGTTGCCTGCGTGTTTAATTTCTGTCCTATTCCCAAGAATTGGTAAGATTTAAGAAACAAATTTACAATCAACACAATTGTTAAAATTATGACACCATTAAACTGGATCGACTGATTTCCCTTTTCCCATGTAATGTAGGGGCCTCTTTCACGTTTGCGGTTATTCATTCTCTGGGCCTATCTCAGAATGGCCCAGTGGAGCATGAATTCTAATCCATGGTGCCAAGCGTTTTAACAAAGTTCGTGACGACCCTACTTTGGTTTCGATCCCGCTTTGGTGGTTAGAAACTTAAATCAGGCCATTAGTCAGGCTTTATAAATGTCCCTTTCAAGTATGGTAGCGTTTCATTCTGCAGTTTTAGGAGAGCTGTCAGCAGAAGATGTTTGTTCTTGTCTTATTTCCAGAGCATAAGGAGAACCGCCTTCCCAAACGTTATCAATAGTCAGGTCTAGTGAATGTGGCTGCCTGTGCTGAACCAGTTGGGGCCACTGGCATGGGTCAGTGGAAAGCTAAGGAGAAAGTGTGGCCAGCGGTTACAATCGTGCACGGGCTCTGAGGTTAGGTCCGGTTTGCTTGATAGCTGTAGCCTCGGGCAAAATATCGAACCTCTGTGAACTTCAGTTTCTTCCTCTGTAAAATGGTAATTATCATGCTTCCCTCACCAGATGCTGTTAAAGAATAATGGAATTAATATATTATAAAAGGCTCAGCTTTGTGTCTAATTCACAGTAAGTGATCGATAATCATAATTCCTTAGACAGGCTGAGGCTTGCAATATGAATTTTTGAGAGTCCTTCTGTTTCTTAGGTTGCTGATACAGTGTGTTCTTACCTTTTTGCCTTGATTTCTCATTAATGATGTGAAAATATTTTTAATAATTGGTCAAGTGATGAAGATCAAAGGCCCCTATTTGAGTTACAGATAGATGCTTAATCTCCTCTTTCTAAATGCCTGGCTTTCCCATTATATGTATGAGTGAATGAGTCAGTCCCTAATATTGGTAAGCACCCCTGGGCTCTGTTCGTATCAGGCTCAAAGATGGTATTTGACCAGTATACACCAGTATAGAGCTACTGCTACTTTGCTGCTAGTTAATACACAATTGTTGCCCCAAACTACTAGCTCTTCCTAGGTGCTGTGCCCCCATTACCCTGGCCCTTCTCTGGGACCTTCCTGGACCTCCTAATAACCCAGCAGCTAAAGGGTTAATACCTGGCAGAGCAGCGAGTCTCCAGGATCCTGCAGTGCCCAGCATTCTATATATTTGGCGGAAACACATGCCTTAACAATGTTTAAGTATTTTTTCTATGTCACTTCTGTTTTATTGGACATATGTCCATACCATCCTTTTTCTTTTTGCTTACGTTCAGTCGAATTGTTGGTTATTGAGTAGAGTCACTCATATCCTTATTAATTTATTAGGGTTCCTAAATTGTATCATTACATCTGATGTTCAGACAATAGCATGTAAGAATTTCTTTTCTTTAATTAAATCACTTTATGAAAGGTACACCTGCAAAGTTTATATGATTTTTTTTTTCCCAGTGGAAGTAATCCACTCTAAATTGGGGAAAACCTGTTAATAGCAACACACAGCACACAAAACAGTGGAGTCACTGCACAGACTTCTTGCATGGTGGACATATTTTCAAAGAGCCAACTCTTGCCTTCAAGGAGTTTACTTAAATGCTTGCCATCTTTAGGAAGGGCTCATTATTTTCTCTTCTTTTGAGATTTTCTACATACTCAGTCATTTTTGATCACATGGTTGCTTTTGATAGATTTTGTATTATATCTTGTACACTTTCAGCTAGAAAAAATTTTGAGCCATGCAGATCATAGTGTTGTCACCAGATGGTAATAATTTTTACTTGCTGTATTCTGGAATTGTCAGACATCAGTTGCTCAAAAAATAATTGTTTTCTCCAGTGATAATAGTTTAATATTGCCTGTGTACTGTGCATGAAGGAAGCAAGAATATAAAGCAAAGAATTAATTTTCTAGAAGTATTTGTTGTAGAATATTATAAAATATTTATAACTTCTAGCTTTTATTGATCGTGGTATTAAATTAGCATACATCAATCATGATATTAAATTAACATACATGGTAGATGTCTTCAGTATTTTTTCCCAAGCTTTCTAGTGTTGGTTTAAATGGTGAAATAAAAATAAAATGTAGTAAAAAAGAAAGTGGATTCTGGAACCAGGCAGACCTATGTGAGTTCTTAGCCTTCCCTTCAAAAGTTCATTTTTGTAAATTCTTTATTTGTAAAATGGAGATAATAAATGGTGGTTGTAAGGATGAATGATAATGAATGTAAAGTACCTGGTATCTGGGAACTATTAACAAAAATACAAAGCTATATGTTGATGATATATTAGTAAGGTGATGTGAATTTTAGTAGAGTTATGCTTCATATTGATGCCAGCAACATATGAAATAATCTAATATAATAACAGTTGAATTTTATATGAAAAGTTTCTATATTTGTTGTACAACTATGTGATTTTATTATTTATTTTTTTAGAATGTCAGGAGATACCAAATTCTATGATTTCGTAGGTCTTCCGTATCTTTCAATGTATAGGGTGACAATCTAATGGAAAAATAATAATTGCTCAAAAATGAAATACTTAATTATAAAATATATGGTATTATATAACTATGTAATATACTCCAGTAATATAGTTATTGTATAATAACTATAAGATGTAATTGAGATGCTATTTTACTTGAATTTTAAGGACAGCATATGTTATTCTTTTTTTGTTATGTTAATTCATAGATATTCATTATCTATGGCATCTTAATCTAAACTGAAATGATATACTTTATTATAAAATTCAATATTCTAGGAGGTTTGCCACTATGCCAATTACAATGAGCCAGTTGATTTTCATTTGGGTTCTAATAGCTTGGCATTGCTAAAGCAGCCAAAAGAAATGGCTGAAGTAGTTAAAGATGAAACAAATGTTCTTATCTTCCTGAATCTCAACTTCATCATGCGAAATAAGAAACCGAAAAAACATCTCATTATTTTTAACTGCAGACATCTCTCTCTATCCTCTTTTTCCAGGATTTTGCTTACCATTTTACAGTGTTCGTCTTCTACTTTGGAGCTTTTCTCTTGGAAGCAGCAGCCACATCCCTGCACGATCTTCACTGCAATGCAACCGTGGCCATGCAGCCGCTCTTGAATGATGACCAGTATAACATAAACGTAGCAGCTACGGTACGTGTCGATGACTGCAGTCCACCAGCACTCCCCTGCCACTGTTAAGGTCTCCAAGTAATTCCTCAGGCAACAATAGTTTTCTTTAATAGTAGCCATTAGCATTAAACATATAATAGCAATGCATCTGTAATATCCTTGTGAGCAAAGTACCATTATTAGCCCTAGTGTTGTGGACGATGAAGCTGAAGTACATTCAGGCAGTCGGTGGTAGTGCTTGGCCTTGCATAGCAAAGTCTACTTTCTAAAAGCAATTAATTGTGCCTTTTACTTCTTGTAACTTCAGACATGGTGAGGGAGGCTTATTCTTTAATGCTTAATACCTATTTGTAATTCATTTTAATTCAATGAATATTTACCAAGAGCCTACCATGAGACAGATAATTTGCTAGATGTTGGGGACAGAGATGAATAAGGCACAGTTCCTGCACTGAGGAAAGTCCAGGTGAGTGGGGGAGGGAAATATACCAGCTGTTGCAGTAGGTGCTGTAGAGATGAAATGCGTTCTATGGGGAAATTAAAAAAAAAAATTTGTCCTCCTATATGTTTATGCTTAAGTAAGTTTATTGCTTTGCATTGACAGATAATTTGAATAAATGGCATAGTATTTCTCTTTTTGTAGATAGTTCTAATGTATCAGAAATCTAAATTAGTCTCTGAAATCGCTTGATATTTAATATGACTACATAGCAAGTTGGTGATCCTGACGTTTTACTATTTTACACAGATAGCATATAAGCAGCCCAGGATTCCCCACCGAGCCATTAAGATCTGCCTGGAGCAGTTCTGTCCACTAGAACTTTCTAAAATGATAGAAATGTTCCATATATACACTATCTAATATGGTAGCTGCTCATTAATTCATTTATGTAAATTAAGTTTAAATTTAGCCACGTGTGGCTATTACATTGGACAGCACAGGTCTAGAGTCTGGAATTTGAAGGGTAGAGGACTGATGTTTCCAAGATTTACTATCATAAGTTTCCCAGGTCTCTGTTACAATTGTCAAAATTCACTGAGAGTCTACAGTGAATTAGACTAAAGATGTAATTACAACAGGAAGGAGGCGTGGTTCCAGCTTTGAAAAGCTTATAGTTTAGAGTGTGATTTTATACTTCCTTTTATAATAAATGAAACTGTCTCGCTTAATGAAATCTTACTTAAAACCCAATAAATGTAGAAAGTAAAAGCTTACCTGCCCTAGTTGGAGTGGAGGAAGAGGGTCTTGAATGATGCCCATCCTTCCTTCTCATAAAACCGCCTCTATCCACCTCATCATCTCTGAGGTACTTTCATAGAATCCTCGTGATCCAAAGATCACAGTTAGAAAACCACTGGTTTTAGCAATATTATGAAGCAAAGTTCAGGAACGTAAAATTGACTTTTTTCCCATCAAGTGTTCTTCCATTTAGTCTTTAATTCCTATTGGATTTTCCTTTGGCACCTCCATCCTCTCCTTTCCGATGGTGCAGGCTAGATTGTTGTTACATCTCTTTGACCCTTGAAGTAGCCTCATATTTATAGTGGCTCTGACATCCTCCTTTCATAAAAATAATAGGCGCGCAAGTCCCTGATGATCAGTGGTGGATGATAGTAATTTCTCACTAATATTCCTTATCCCTAAAAGCCCAATTTTCAACGTTCTCCGGAGTATGACTCCATTCTGGCTGTCCTCCTTCTGTGACTTTTCCCCTGTTTATCCTCCTTTTTCTCTGTCTGCCTAAGTGAAGCTGCCTTAGTAAACCTGACTCAGGTCCTACATTCAGTCCCATTTCATCCCTACCCTCCAGTAGAAGTAAATCTTTAGTTTCTCAGTTTTAATAACACTTAAAAGCATGAGCCATTCATTTGTGACATTATAGTGAGTCTTTCACTTTTCTTGTTATTTCAATATACCTTAGAGAGAGGAAAATCCCTGTTTACTAATAATAGACATCAAAGGTGGTCATTCTCGTTCAGCAGACAATGTCTAGACTAGAGTGTACCAGGGAGACAACCAGCAGAAGGATGGGGAGAAGAGCAGAATACTCATTACACACCGAAATGTTCTGTAGGTGAACCTGATGTTCCTTCTCAGATCTATAGTTTCCTGGTAAAAGATCCCTGCACTAAATTATAATGTTTTATCATATTTAATTACTTAGTCTTGTAATTTTCTGCAGACCATAAACCCCCCAAATGGTCAAGACAACATCTATATTTTTGTTTCTATGCACTAGATATACTGATGTACACAGAGATGGTGCTAAAGGAATTTTCGTTGAATAATGAGAACAGTAATGCAGAACTGAGTGCAGACCTGAGGACTATCCCCCATGCCAACTTGACGATTTATTTTTCTGGGTTTTCTTGGTTAGTGATAAAGTCACTTTCCTTCATCACAGAAATCGGCTACATCCTCAAGTTCTGATAGTTGCATTTTCCTTGACTGTAAAATCATTGTAAGAGTGGACACCTCATAATGAACCTTTGACTACCACCTTGGGGGTACCACAGATACTTAACGGCGGAGTCCAGTGTGTGATCAAATGGTCATGTTTCAGAAGATTATTAGGGCTAGAATCTTTCAAAGAAGGGTTCATGGTGTGAGAGAAGAAGACAGTAGTACAAATCACCAAAAGAGAAGATGAGTAGAAACCGTTTTCATAAGTGTCGCTGTATGTTCAGATAGGTTGGTTCAGCTCGTTGGGGGTTAGTATTTTCTTAAAGTCAATGTTATAAACCTGATGATAATTTTTGTTTCTTTTTTCTTAGATTTTTGCCTTTGTGACGACGGCTTGTTATGGTTGCAGTTTGGGTCTGGCTTTACGAAGATGGCGACCGTAACACTCCTATTTTGTCTGCTTTATATGTCTGATCAATTTGGATACCATTTTGTCCAGATATAACAACATTCCCAAAGTAATTGGTTTAGTATGTAGAGAGAATCTAAGTACGAGTTTGGTTTATTTCATGGATAGAATTTTAATTTTATTATGATGTTAAACAGAGAAATCGCCTTTACATTTATTTCTCTTTCTTTTTTTAAAGAAAATTTCCTTTTATATCCATAAAACATACAGATGTGGTTTATAAAAAAGGGATATCTCTTTTGTTTAGTTGCTAATTCACATGAACCTGCATTTTACTAGGTAACTAAAACTCCCTAAAAAAGCACATTTCAAATGGTCTTCCTACTGAACTCTTATCTTTTAGTGTAAAACAGAGATTAGCACTCTTTTCTCTATAAAGGCCCACATGGTAAATGTTTTGGGCTCTGTGGGTCATGCAATCTCTGTCAGTTACTCATTTTTGCTATTACCATATGAAAGCAGCCCTAGACAATATGTAAATGAATGAGTCTGGGTATGTCCCAATAAAACTTTATTTACAAAAACACACAGCAGGCTATAGTTTGCTGACCTCTGGTATAAAAGCTTATGTGTTCTGTGTTTTACTGAACTGATCCTGAAAGATAAAAAACTAATTAGACAAGCCACATAACAGTCTCTTTATGCAATAATCACATTGCTTTTATGTTAATGGTCAAATACTAACCCTTGAAGGGCCTAATAGTTTCTCAAGCTAACTCAAGCAGAATCTCTAGTGTAAGAAAAAGTAATTTATGAAGTGAACCGTAATTGCTTAATCAATCTTAGGCTCCCCAAACTCTCATCTGGCATCCTTATAATGAGATCTTCAGAGGTCATTAACCATTACTGAAATTGGTATCTAGCTACTTATGTCTTTCTTTGGATTTATTTATGCTTCAGAATACAGCTGTTTGCCCTGTGCATGAATATACAAATATGTGTGTATGGATATGTGAGGCTTTACCAAATAGAGCTCTCTGAAGAGTTAACTTTTTACTTCTAATTATTTTACATAATTTGACTAGAGTGTTAACTATAACTTAAAGTTGTCAATTCTTACACGTTTCAATAATAGCCCTGAGATTTATGTTGTTTCTGCATCGGTGACAGATACACAAAATCAGTTATAAACAGCAGCCGTCGTAAAAACTGTCTCTGACTGAATAGCATTTTAACACAAAGTATTTTAACACACCTGTAAAGACTCTGGTTGTGGAAAGGTGCCAAAATAGTTTCAGTGGGAGAATAAGTTAAAGTTCAGCCCCAGCTTCCACCACACTCTCCAAGCAAGATACTTCTCTCTTGTCCCAAGAGGGCTACCTCTGGAAAAAGAGGGCTTTTGATTGTCCTATATTTCAGCCCTTTGCTTTTGCGGCTGAATCATCTCCTAAGAGTGCCATGTGTAGGTTGGGCTATTAGATTTTATGGAACATAGAATAGTGCTGAATGAGTAGCATGATCAATGCTCAATGATCAAATGCTATTTATCTAATAATCCCCTAGAAAGAAGAATCTTACAAGAGTCTGTCTTGTGATGTAATTACAAAGATAAAAGACATGTTTCAGTATGTGGCAAGAGGAAATCAGTCTTATGACTTTATACTCATGTTGTATCTTTTCTATAATATTCGACTTCCTTGTTGTTTTTGTTTTTTGATTTTAGCTCCATACTACACACTTTAACCTGTATTATGAATTGTATATTACTGAGTCATAAATGTGCCATAAGGATATATAGTCCATTCTGGTTGGAATCATTTAGTTAGTCTGTTAGATTTAGTTGTGAGATTTTATTTTCATTCCCAAGGTATAACAGGTTCATGCTTGGTGGCATTAAATTAAATGATGTCATGAAACTGCTTTGGTGGCACTTTTGTAAATGGATTGCTTCTAGATCATTAAGAACCAAGCCTAAAACTCATCTAACTGTGAAGACTTAGATTTGTAGATTAATCGTGTTCTAGATTTGTGAGTTGAGTGACAAAGCACTTGAACAAAAATTATGGCATTTAAGATTTTGTTATATACCTTAGCTGTAAAAATGAGAAAGTGTTGGTTGGTTTTAAAATCTGGTAACTCCATGATGAAAAGAAATTTATTTTATAAGTGTTATATGACTCTAATAAAGTATTCATTTGATAATCTTTTTGGTCATCTATTTTTTATACAACTCACTTTGAAATTCAGTTAAAGGTTTGTTATAAACTTGACAGATTCGGAACGTCTAGTCTTATAATACATAAAAGAGTTCTTTAAACATTTCTTCATTAAAGATAGTCTCTCAGGAAATGTCAGTAAATTTTTTTTTCCTTGATGAAGGTTGAAAAGCTAAGTCATTGGAAGTAATATTATAAAGGAAGTTTCAATTATACTCTTTTATTTAAAAAGTATTTATATAATGCTTAATATATTCCTGGCAGCGTTCTAAGGATCGTGTACCTAACAAGTGGGAAAGCTAGTATTTCAACCCCAACAACCTGGCTCCAAATTCCAGGCTCCTAATACCTGTGTATCCCTCAGTTGTCCTAGATTTTACATATCCAAAAATGTGGCCCTTTTTTCCTATAAAGAAGTTTTTGAAAGAATGTTTAAGAACATAATTGTTTATGGTAGATGTCATCTTTTAGGACTCTTTTTGTCATACCCAAGGACTCACCTTCTGCTGTGATCCTTGGCAATTCACCATCCTCTGGAGTCAAGAAATGATCTCTTATCCAGTCTTACATTCTTTGCTTGATCACTCATCCTTAAAATCCAGTGCATTGGTACTCACCTGGCTCCTGCTAATACATGCTAGTTGCTTTTTGCAGCCTCCTTGGGCTATCCCGAGACTTAACCATAGTTATCAGCCTGGCATCCAGGAGAAAGGTGGGGCATATCCTGAAGGAAGCCTTCTGGTGCCTCACGGGAGGAAAGCACTAGCTCTGAGTACGGAAGAATGAGCCACCAATGTAGCTCCAAGGGTTCAGGGGATTCTGGGGAGCCACAGTCTTTTGGGTCTCTCTTTAAACATCCCCATCCCATGTTTCAGAGTCCAAGGCTTTCCTCACCACCTCACCAGAATGCTGAATTTAATATTTCAGATTTGCCTTGGTGGAACATTCTACTATCTTGTAAGTTCAGTAAACCTGTCAGATTTTGAGTGTTCTCTTTAGCTGTGTTGCTCTCCCACAGCAAAAAAATAATAGAATCCTTCTTATAAACTATGGGATAAGCCCTCTGGCTATGACATTTATTTTTATCCCTTTGTTAGCAACCCTGAGTTTTCTCATTGTGGATGTAGAACATCAGTTGCAAATAATCACCAGCTTTTTCTGTCGTTTGTAATTTAATGTGTTATTTCATCTGTGTTTTCATAGACCTGGATCATTTTAAAATAAAAGAAAAAAAGCATTCTAAGGCGGTCATTGACTTTGGGGCTTTTAAAGTCTTGACATTTCCTTATGAAATGCCCAAAGGGTAACCTCACCACTAAGGTAAAAAGCAACCACCAAGCGAACTGCTCAAGTAGAAGTTCTGCGTTATCTCTAGAGAAAGTAAGACAGGCCTTTCAATTATTCAAAATATATACCAAGAACATATTTCAGGCCCAGCATCGTCCAAGAGATGAGACTATGATGATGAAGAAGACCCAGTAACTGTCCGTAAGGAGAGACATCTACAAATACACATGAAAGTAAGATACAAAACGCTGATTTTAGAGAGAAGCATAGGATGCTGTGGAAGCACAAGAGGAGACTAATCGGTCGTGGAGGGGAGGAGTGTTAGAATGCTCCTCCGTGCGAGGGATATGTAAGAAATCTGGAGGATGAATTCGAGGCAATCAAGAAAATATGAAGACGATGAGGAGGTCATCCCAGGAACAGGGATCCACTTGTGAAATCGCTCAACAGAAAAAAAAAAGATGCCGTGTTCAGGAAGCAAAGTGGTTTGGGGTGGCCGTAGCTTGGGGGGTGAGAGAGTGAGGCAAGTGGGGATGGTGCGAGGGAGCAGGGCCCCAGGACGAAGGCCTTTCTGTGTTCTAAGGAGTTTAGGCTTTGACCTAAGAAGCTCGGGGCCACTCTAAACCAAATTGCACCTGCCCAGCTGTCTCCTCATAAGTTCTCTCTCTTCACCTATAGAATTTTCCCAGTTGTCCTAGAAGAGTTTGTCCAGATATCTTGGCTATTCCACTTGAGTCTGAGAATGTTAGTGCTTTATTTCAGGAACATACGGCAGTTCATCCTCAGGCAGTTACAGGTAGCAGGTCCTATTTTTTAAGTCCATTTTCCTTTCTCTTTCTATCACCTCTCATAATCCTGTGATCTGCTGCCAGGTGTCCCAGGAAATGGTAATTTCATTTCATGGCGATCCCACCTAGCCCACAACTATCCCTTTGTTTCTGAAATGAAGAAGGGCCAGATTCAGAACTGATTCAGAAGCAAAGGTGCACATCTGTTACAAAAACCATTTGCTAAGTTGTCTTTAGTCAAAACTGCTGGGATGACGTTAGATGAGAGGCAAGCAAATGCGGGAGCCGACCGACTGTCCCTCGGTCACAAGTGAGGCTCTTCAGGGGGACTTATCATTGCCTAGCCATTTAAATGTGTGTTTTTCCTTCAGTCTGAATAGTAAGCTTTCTCTTTCTGTATATCAGGCTAAAAGGTATAGCTATGTAACAGCTATCACAAAATTCTCCATTTATCTATAATTCAAATCACTGGCATTTTGAGCTATCTGTTGCATACTTGGCCTAAAGACATGTTTGATGAAGAACTTACTCTGCTTCAAAACGGCAGCAGCAAAAACATCTACTTGTGTGTTTGTGGGTCTCAGGAAAAAGGTATATAAGGCTTTGGTTCACAGGCTAGGAAGTTCCCTGAGTGGAATTTGAAACTGCCCCATGTACACAGAGGGCAAGGAGAGCTACCTAAGAAGGAGACGGAGCACTCCAGATTGGCAGGTGGCAGCTTTAATAAACAAGGGAACTTACACATGAGGCTTATCTCAGGCAGCCACGAGAGAGAGCTCGGCATCTGCCCACTAGAACCTTAACAGGGCCAGAGGGTCTCAACACCATACTCCCTCAAGACCACATCCTTGAAACAGCTCCCTGTTGGGAATTGTGGGCAGAACGTACATTCCACAGACAGTGAAGGGGGCGAGGAGCCTCCAGTAGCTCAGGTGCAGATTGTGGGTCAAGCCGCCATGCCCTCGATGACCTCTTCCAACAAAGGCAGGTCTGGGGAGAGCAGCAAAGATCTATAGAGTGTTTTGAAATCAATGTAGTTCTGCTCTCTGAAGATTAGACACATTGATGTCAAGGAATGATTTTGGGGCTTCTCCGTGAATGGAGCTTTTAACAAAAGCTCCCCTTCTTTTGACTGTGGAATAATGTTCTCTGCTAACATTTATTAAGCATTTACTATGTGCTAGTCACTCATCTAAGATTATTAGATGTATCACATTGAATCTTCCCAAAAAACCCAAGATATGCCCTTACAATTACTATGTTCCAAATGTGGAAACTGAGGACACTGAGGTTTGGGGACTTGTGTAAGGTTGGAGCTAGGAGCACAGCCACATTTCAAACCCAAGCAGTGCGGTCCGAGAGGCCGGGAAGTGCTGGTATTCAAAACATTTTTAAAGGTTACAGTTCTGAACCAAGTGCAAGTTGTTGAGTAGATTTACACGATTTTGGTTTTATCGTAGCCGTGAATTTGGTCAATAAACACTGGAGAAATGCTGGCGTGTTTTATAATGAAACACAGAACATTTTCCATTTTCCATCTCCAGCTACCTCTGCTGATGCCCTTCAGCCTTATATCAGCCTTTTATCTGCCACTGGGGCACTACGAAGGGCAGCAGGCTATGAAGCGTATAAATGAATGAAAACAAAATGCAGCCTGATACCCCCAGGCTCCACTGAGTCCTGTTTTACGGTTTACAGGTCCTGAGACAAACCTGTCCAGAACTCAGATGAGCTCTTGTTACTCACAGTAGATAGTTGTGGGACAATTCTGCTGATCAAAGGACTCTAAAGCAAGACTTCAGTCCAACGCTGGGATCCTTTTTTAATAGAACTGGTTTTGTCTACACTCACATTTGCACTGCAGAGTCACAAGTGAGAATTATCTATTGTTTTTTTTTTCCCTCTTTCGATCACTTGGTAATTTCTATTTTGATTAAGTTCAGCATGGTCCAAGCGCATGCAATGCTAAAACCGATGTTAACTTTCCTTTTAGCTGTTCTTCCATCCAACCAGGAGAGGGCAGTGCAAGTACACTTTAGATACTTAGAAGCAGCTGCTCGGGCGTGGGAGACTTCAGAGTTTCTATTTTAATATGATGTACTCGAGTCTCTTCCCTCAGGGTAACGTGTAAACCTAAAGTCGAAGGCCATATGTAGCATGCTTCTCTAAGTAAGAGCTGAGAGCTATGGCCCCTTTTAAGGTACTAGCTAAAACTCGATCATTAAAAGCATAGATAGCAATAATTACCATCAGAATGCCTGTTTCCACTGGGGAAGAGTTAAACTAAAAACATCAGTGCCTTTCATGTCCTTGAGATACTTGCTATATTACAATTAAAAGTCTTCTTTTCAACACCTTTCAATATCTTCCACCATTCATCAAAATACGATTTTGGAACATACTGGGCTCCATTTGCAAAACTTGGCCATCCTTCTTCTGAGGTTGGGCACTGCTCTTTCACTTAAAACCTTAGCGGTGATTGAATTATTAACAACAACACATACTAAAGGCCATCGTGTGTTTCATGCCATAATCAAACATTTTTTAAAAGTGCCGCATATCGTAGTGAACGTTCTATTTTTGTCTTCTTCTTGATTAAAGTCACAGGTACTCTCAGAACCAGCTTAGTCGGGTGGTACCATGAAAAGAGCAGAGAATTTGGAGCCAGGTGGGACTGGTTTCATATTTTAGCTCAGTGGTGAGATTTGGGGCAAGTCTTTTCATTTCCGGGTGAGAGTATTTCTCCAGTCTAGAAGACAAGTAATGCCCTGATTCTACTGAGCAGTGAGAATCGAAGCAAGAGCTGCTGCTGCTGCTGTTGCTGCTGGTTATTGTTTTTGTCACTATTATTTTGACCGAATCACCCAAGTATTAACCAGCGGCTTTTGTCCAAAGGGTAGAGGAGCCTCTGCTTTGCTCTGGTAATATAGACATTAGCCCAGATAAATCTGGTTGTTCTCAAAAAACCCAGGTTTCAATGTTAAGAGGGCACATTCCAACTTTGTTTTCATGCACCAAAAAAAGAGTCATATATATATCAAATTTCCTCTTTTATATAAAATCACTTCCTTCTCTGTGCCTTCTTTCCCTTCAAGAATACCAGCACCAAATAATAACATTCTCAATACTTATAGTTGGCTCTGGGTGTGTCACAGTTACCTCTTAGAAAGGAACCTAATTTGGTCTTAAAGAAACAATCTTTTCAGCAAATGCTACAAAAATAATTAACGTCCTATGCTCTGCTTATTGCACTATGTTTTATATATTTAAATTGCATGCAGAAATCAAATTATCCATTCAAACAAAACACTTTTACAAATGTAATTTGTTATTTACAATGAGCTTCTAAGAAGGCAGATATTATTGACATTGTACCGAGTTTAAATAAATTGATGCTAACAAATCACACCATAAGCTCTAAATAGACCTCAGAAGACAGATTTTCAGACTCCTAGTTCAGTACTCTTTCTATAATATGGCATGGTCTTTATAGTCCACTTTCAAGCAATTTAAATAACAGTACGTTTACAATGGATCAACCAGTATACCACCCCGGCCCTCGGCAAGTGCACCGGTGGTGGCTGGGGTAACATCCTTTAGTACTACACAGCATAGTGGATTTGTAACACATCATGCACCCCAAAGGCAATCAAAGATCTTTGCAAATTTTTATGCTCAAAGGTGGAATGAAGTTTAGCTTTTGAGGAGACCCTAGCAGCTTAAAAAAAAAAGAAAGAAAATTCTTTCATCTTCAAGTTAATAATACCTTTGAGTGGCTGCTTCACTATTGGAGTCACAGTGAAACTCAGCAAGACTAAAGACCATATATTTGCATGACGTAGTTTGCTTAATAAGATCTGAGATTATTCATTGCAAAGAACTGAGTTATAACTATTGACCTCATTTTTCAATATGAATGATTGGCATTTAGGTGTTTATTAGTACATTCTTTATTCTCTGGGAATTCTAAAGAACGAAGGATGGCACTGGCATACTACACAGGCACTGACAATAATTAAGCATTGCTAATGAGAGTGTCAAAAAAAGTGTAATATACATGTATTTTCTAACATGTGCCACAATAATATTAAAAGCTGACTATGTGTCAGGGTGGTGTGCTAGGGTTTTCATATTTTGTTTCATTCGATCTTCATGACAACCCTGTGAGATCAGGACTGTCGTTATTAAACCAGTACAGATAAGAAAGAGAAGGCTCAAGGAGGGCCCCTTTGCATGAGCCAAAGTCTTTCACAGGGAGATAATGAGAAAATGAGGTCACAGTGGAGGTCAGGAACAAATTATAATGAGACTTGGATGATAAGCCGTGTTTAATATTTTATTCTGTAAGGAACACTGAAATGCAAAGAAGTCTTTTAATAGGATTATTCTAGCTGCAATATTCTATACAGGGACAGATTTAAGGAGAAGAGACTGGGGCTCGCCAGCCAACTAGAGTTCTGCGTGTGTGTGTGTGTGTGTGTGTGTGTGTGTGTGTGTGTGTGTGTGTGGTGTATTCATTCATTCCTTCATTCAACAAAAATTTATTGAGGGATATTATGGGTCAGGCATGTTTTTAGGCAATGAGGCTATGAATGTCTTGGCCTCTGCTCACAAGAAGCTAACAATCCTATGAAAGGAAATAGATATTATAAAGTATGTCATAATAGGGTCATAGGGTCATACACAGAGTGCTGTAGGTGTGTAGAGGAGGACGCCGATCCCATCTGGGCATGATCAGCACACCTTCTTGGAGGAGCAGATGTCTGAGCTGAGTCTGAATAACAAATATAAATTAATGAGACATTTGAGGGGATGAGCAATTTCAGAAAGTAAAGATATGATGTGCAAGAGAAAAGGCAATATGGCTTGAGCATGTTGGGAGAACTATAAATGGTTCCTTATGATTAGGGCACAGCATGGGAGCTGGAAATGAGCCTAGAAATTAGAGGCTAGGTCATCTGCAGTACAGTATTTATATAAAGAAATTTGAACTTGATCTTGAGGGTGAAGAAAGCCACAAGATTTAAAGAAGAGTCATGACTCGATCAGATTTTTGCTCGAGAAAGATTTCTCTGATATTGATGGAAAGAATGGTTTGTGGGAGAGGTAACTGGAAACAGGGAAAGGAGCTAGGAGGCCACGGAGTAATTCAGGCAAAAGATGATGAAGTTACGAATTAAAAGAGAGGCAGAGTAAATGATGGAGGAAGATAAACCAGGTATAATTGATAGAATAATTTAATAACTCTTAGGATTCTGTTTCAAGTACCGGAATGGAGGATGGTACCTTTCTCTAATGCAAAATATGTGTGTGAAGGGAAATATGTGTGTGAAGGGGAAGGAAAGTAAGAAATTCTATTTGAAACTCATTTAGCACATTTGAATTTGGAAAGGCCTTGTCAGCTAGAGGTCCTGACCTTTGGAGGTGTCACCATACAAGCGGTAGGTGATGACTGGTAGGCGATTTACTATATTAGCTCATCATTGAGAAATGTGCAGAGGGAAAGGGGAAGAGGAACTCCAACATATAAGGAGCAGGTTGGAGAAACACAGTCCAAGAAATCAAGGAGAACCATCCAGAGGCTGAGATACAACATGGCTTGGCACAAGTCAGTAAGAGAGAGCCAGAGGGAGAGTGATCACCCGCATCTAATGCTACAGAGGCATGTGTTTGATGTGAGGCACTTAGTAGAGAGGTTGGGACAATGATGAGAACATAGCTAATGAGCCAGAAATGGATAGGAAGTATTCATTTCATAAATATTTACTAAACGCCTTTCTAAGAATAGGCACAGGAAAAAAAAAAAAAAAGAAAAGAAAAAGAGGTAAATTCTATGTTCCTTGACATGAATAAAGAAAAACAATTCAGTTTCTCCATCGACATTCCAGATTCCATCTCTTTCCTTTATCTTATCCAGAATAATCTCAATAGCTCTGGTACTCACAGGTCCATGGTTCTTTATCCACAATCCCAGAATCCAAAAGGCTCTGGAAACTGAATTTTTTTTCCCCCGAATTTGACCTGAACTAACAAAAAACTCTTTTTAGTTTTTATTTCTCTCTCGGTGTGAATATTTATATGTTTTTCAGCAGAAATATTGCTACAGATGATTACAAGTTACTACATTGTACTTCATTTTTGCTTACATAATATATGGTACACGTTCCGTATTCACTTTTTAAAATTTCCTAAAAAATGAATTCCAAAACACACAACCTTAAGGATTTTAGGCGAGAGCTTATGGACACCTAGACTCATAGCATTTTATGAGAACACCTCAGAAAATACACACTTTTTTCTTTCCGGACTAGGCCCTGCTGATGGGAGCCATATATAATATTTATTTTGAATGTGAAACTTCCTGGCAGAAACCAAGTTATTGGACCAAACAACGGTCTATTTACCCCTCTCTATGGCAACTATCACCACCGCGCCAGTGCATTCACTCACGGAGGGCTCAGCAGAGACTGGAGGGTGCTCCTGGGCCTGCAGCGAGATGGCCTGTCCCAGAGCTGACCTCGCTCCCCCGAGCACCCTCTTCTCCTCCTTCGCTCTCCAGCCCGGTCTGCTGGCTCCCTGTTCTCTCCTGCACCTGGCCGGCCTCTGTTTTCTCTTCCATGAACTCTTAGGCTGGGAGAACCTTCCCCTTCTCCTTTGGCAAGCGGGGGGATCATTACCATTTCAGAGCTGGAAAGAAACTCAGAGACAGCATTGAGTTCAACCTCCTTCTTTTATAAATGAGGATACAGAGGCACAGAGAAGTGAAGGGACATGGCCTAGGTGATTTGTGACAAAGCCAGGATACTGATCCAGCCTACTATTTCCCTTTCTCAATTCAAAGGATTCCAACATGAGATGAATGGATGAAGCAGGTTATATACCAGATGTTTTGGTTCGGCTTTATTTGTTGGATTGTTTGTTTTACTATACAGTTTTCCTGAGGAATACCACTCCCCATTTTTATCCCTTTGGTTCAAGCAAAATTCATTCTAATCATAGTTCCATGGGGAGCACAGAACTGAAGTCATGCCGGTCAGGGAATCACATCCTTCAAGCACAGTGATTGGCTCAGAAATGAACTCCTGACTTAATCAGTTGAGAGTTCGGGCACAATTACTGAGAGGGTGGCATGTGCACATGTCTTTAATCCCTCATTGGATTTCAATAGGACCTGGGAGCATGTGGCTTCGAGTTACTTAAAACCTTCTTGCCATCACATGAAACCGAGAGGAAATCAAAGCATAGCGGTGGAAAGACCCAAAGTTCTGATGATGTCGAGTTTCTAAACTCTCCCATCCCTGAAAGCCCCTTCACCTCTGTCTTTTCCAGTCACGAAAAAATAAAACAGTTAATTTCTTCTTTTGCTCAAGCCCACTCTGGGTGTATGATCTGTCATTGGCAAACACGCCTTAACGAATAAAATGAACTTGTATAAAGTCTCTTCAAACAGAGTTTACAATTCGATGATTTTTTCCTAAAGGTCTGGTATTTCTGGAATCTATGAAATTCAAGAACTTGATGAATTGAGGCGAAGTGAGGAAATATGCAGAGTGAAATTCTCGTGTCTCAATAATATGCTACAGTTTCCTATTCTACATAAAAGACACTGTTGCTCATCTTTCCACAGGCTGATTTTCTCATTCTATTGGGGACGTATGACTCCATTAGACTCATTTGAAACTTACACAATCCCAACATTTTATGTTGCAACCTGAACTCCAGCTTCGGGTTTTATTTGTGTTTATAAGATCATAATTTCCTGTTTTTAAGAACTAAGTGCGTTAAAAGGGTTTTTAAATTAGTTATTTTTTAAAGTAAACAAATCTCAAGGGGTTTCTTAAACTTCAAACCACTGTAAAAGAATGATATGGTAATGAGCTACATATAAATGAAATAGAACCTTCCAGATTAAATTTGCCTTCAAATCCACATGCGTTTATAAACCAAAGGGAAATTTTTTGGTTTGTAAAAAAAAAAAAAAAAAAAAAAATTAGAGAATGAATAATATTTAACATGTTGTTTGTCTATGCTAAATTGGGCCATTTTTATTGAATAATTGTTTCATTTGCATATGGAGAGTGCCTTCCCGTGGCCTCCCAAACAGGGTGTTTTCCTAAGTAATGAGTGGAGGAAGGTCTGAGCTGAGTTGAAAGCTCAGACACCACTGTTCAGATGAGGCGAGCCAACACGTACAAGGAAGCTTCAGGTTTAGGAGAAAAGGCCATGGGTTGCTTAAAGACAACAGTAGTTGATTTTGTTCATCTTCTTTTGAAAGGAATATTAAATTCTTTCATTCAGTTTCCAAATCACCCGCTTGCTCATCTCTATCCCAATTTTGACCATGTGCTTCTCCAGCTTTACTCCATACCGCTCTCTTCTTTTGTACTCCTATTTAGCTGTATATCATGCTCCTTTTTCCATCTTGGATTTGGCAAGCTCTTTTGTACCTCAGAATCTTTGCACTAGCCATTCCCTCTGTCTAGAAGATTCTCTTCATGGCTCTTTGCAAACCGAGGTCTCTGAAGGACCTTCCCTGCTCATTCTGTCTCACACAGCCCACACCCCGTTATTCTCTCTCGTATCACCCTGTTACCTTCCTACACAGCTGTTATAATGATTGTATGTATCTTATTTATTTACTTTTTTTTGTCTGTCTCTTCCTTTGAGTACAAGCACCTAAAGTTCAAAGACAATTTTCTTTTTTTTTTGCTACTGTATCTCCAGAGCCTTGAATAGTACCTGCAATATAATATACAAACAATAAATATTTGCGGAATGAATGAGAAAGGCAAGGATAAAATTAGACACTTATGCTTCTTTTCCATCTTTTTTCACCAAGATTTTTCCCCTTCACCTAAAGAATTATTTATAGAGGGGGATGGTTAATGCGCTTAAATATTAGCTATCCCAGCTGGGGTTGGTTGAGAAAAGGCTTTTCCTTGTTTGCTTAGCTTCCATTAATTTTCATTAAGACAAGCAGCATGCCCTGTGACTTCATGATTCACAGCCTAATCTAAAAAGATGGATACAGCATAGTGAATTGCGCTCTGTTTAATGAGCTCTACAAATGTGGAAAACTCAAATATCCAGAATTCTAGGCTCCTAGAATGAGTTCTATAATTCCACCCCCCTGGAACTTTCACTTAGAGATGAACAGGTATTACATATATCCCTACCGCCTCCGCCCCACCCCCCGCAAGGTTTAAGGACAAACACCAGTTTCCCAGAGGAGAAGTGACTCGGTAACGATGGAAAATAGGAAAGAGATCAGGCTAGATATTGTCCATGATGAGATCAATTATTAGAAAAAATATATTAAATAACTTTACATCTAGATGTACTCACAAAATAAGTTCAACGTAAACCATAATACATTATTTCATTTGACTTTATGATAACTCAGAGGACAGACATAATAGGCATTTTACATTCCCAAAGTCCCAAACCAGGAATTTTGATAAGACCACAGAGGAGCTACTTAGAGACCAAAGCACTAATCTGGAAGCCAAGTGAAAAGAAAGGCCTAGGAAAAAGGGATAATAAGCGGCTTTTCTTGACTTTTCTCATATATTTCCAAGTATATAAATCCATAACATGTGGATAAAATTTATACCAGGTTTCATGGGTGATGTAAGAGTATATAAAGCAAATATCTCCTGACCAAGAGTCGTCAACCTAGTTGGTGAAATCAGGCGCACACGCATAAGATGGTTTTACAACAACACATAGCATAACTGCATACTGTAAAAAGAGATTCAGATTATTGGCGCTAAAGCAGTTTCGGAGATATGGGGGAGAAGGGCACCAGCCCTGGGCTAGAGTAAAAAATGAAAACGCTCCTTGGAGAAGATGGAGATTCAGCTCAGCAGAGTCAGCTGGGACACAAAGGTTTGCGGGGTAAAGCCTCAGCGCACACAAACGCAGTGACAAGAGGGATATTAGGCCATGCTTCAGGAAAGGAACTGACTTAGACAAAGGATCTACATGGATGGAGAAGAAATGGGTTACAGGACCTTGAAGCCAAGCTACAGAGGCCGAGCCATCATCAGAGGCAAACGTATTCAGCAGAGGAAGGAGAAAGTGAGAAAAAGGAAAAGATGTTGATAAGAGATGGAGAAAGAGATAAAGAAGGGAAGAGGAAAGGAGAGAGAGAAAACAAAGAGGTGTTTATGGAGTGTAAAGTTGATTTCTTTTTAAAGCCATCTTTCTTCAAAGACACCAAATTTTCTAAACCAAAAACACCAGGATAAGTGACTGACCAGTTTTAGGAAATCCCGGGTACACAGCTACTATGTCCATAGGTCACACTGCTTATGTGGATAGCCTTCAAGGCACGTGTTTTTAGATTAAAGCCTAGTGAAGTCTTTTGCTGTCATTATTGTTTTTCTGGATACATGCATCCTTCAAGCAACTATGACTTAAGCACATTTCCAATAAATGAGGCTCTTCTTGGAGACACCCGCCTGGTCTCTGGGCATTAAGGGAATGAGAAGTGAGAAACTGGGAAGTCGGGAATAAGGTTAAGGCCACCTGATTTGGCAGAATGGAGAACAGAACATGGGAAGTAGACCTGGGAAATCTCCTCATGCTACCGAGATGAAAAGCTTGGTTGACAGGAAAAGAGGAACAATTATTGAGGACCTCACAGGCTGGGTGCTGCGTGCTCTAAACAATTTGCTTTTGAAAGTCTTAGAAAAATCCAATGAGGAATTTTTATAACCCCTATTTTACAAATGCAGGAAAAATCATTAAGTAATCGTCTAAGATCACATGTTAAATGGTAAATCCAGTTTGATTATTCTTATTTGAGGACCCCATTCCCTTCCGTTCACCTTTCACTGCCATCATCTTGTTCAACCCACTATCAGCTCTTGCCAGGATTTCTACCACTGCCCACCAAACAACACCCCTGGTTCCAATCTTGTCCCCCTGCCATCTATTCTCTATACTGAGCCAGAGTGAGATTGTCAAACTAGAAATCAGATCAATTCACTCTGCTTCCGAAACCCTTCAAAGACGATCTATTTCCCTCTGGACTAAAAGGCCAGTCTCCTTAGCATTGGCTATAAGTGGGTCAACCATACAATGTATCACCCAACCATAAAATATATCATCTTTTAAGAGTGAAGGGAGAGACTATTAAAATTAATCTGGGGCAACAAGCATGAACCAGGACCTTCTTGTACTCTTGCTGTCCTAAGCTACTGGAAATCTCCTCTACATCAAGTTTTTTCACTTCTGGGTTCTTGGCAGATCTTTTCTTATCATCTCAACTTCTTTACCAATTTTTCTTCACCCAGATAAATCCTACTATCCTTTTGAACCTAGATTAAAGGTTACTTTCTCTGAGAGATTTAACAAACATATTGAATAGACAGATGAGTTTACTGGTAAATGAAAGAACAAATAAATAAAAGATATTTTCCAAACTTATAAACCACTAGTGCGATTCTGTCTTGCATCCTTCAAGGTAATGATTTCCTATCCTGGCTATGCATCTGATCACTAAGTTGGGATAACAGATATTGGAACTAAAAAAGTCTGTATAATTTTAGCACAATTGCTGAGTAATTCTTCTGCAATCCTAGTCCAGGTGGTCTAGATTTAAGAAACTACATCTCTGCAATGATCACCTTATATATTTTCTTCATTCCAATACACTTTGTTCTGGTGGAGAGAAATATTAACCCTCTATTTGAATATTAGGAGGTATTTGCCTTGGAATTAATTAGGTGGCAATATCTGTAGTCCCAGAATCCTTGGTATACTAATGCAATTTTCTTAGAAGAGTTCAGTATACCCAGATGATATGAAATGAACAGAGGTAGGTCTATTCAGATACATATCCTAGGAGTCTACTCTGGATATTTATCTCTTTGATCTGGAGCTAGCTTCTATTGGCTCACTCCTATGGTCAACATTTTTAAGATAAATACAATTTCTTAGGATAAGCTAGCAAGCAGGAATAAGAAGAAGGCAAGAGTTCTCTTCGTGGAATACATTGCTGACTATTTTTTTAATTGCCACATTTCCTATCTTAAGCAATTGAAAAATATTGACTCTACTGAAAAGTTTTAAATTTATGGCAGGTTACTGGGGATTTTTCAGTGTAGCCTGATCCAACTATTCCGTTTGAAGTGGTGCCTACAGTACAGTGCACTTCACCAAAGAGGAGAAAAGAAAAATAGCCTGTCTCCTTGAGAACAAGAACAAATGTCTTGCAAACATGAGGAACTGAGGAACCGAGTTGTTCAGAGCTAGTGATTGGCAAGTCCACGCCTCGTTCAACCACAGCCAGGAAACAAGATGGGCAAAGACCTCTCTGTTGACTTCTAGGTATCATTACCCTCTGATCTATCAGCCTGCAAGATAAGAAATCTCAAAAAAGGGTTAGAAGGCTAAATGAAGGCAGGAAATGAAGGTCAGAAGACAGGCTCCACCACCCATCCTGCTGACAGTTTGTTGTAAGTGTTGGATGAAACACTCAAGTTCTGAACTCAGTATCTGAGCCCTTCATAAAAATAAGTCTTATAATTATTTGCCCAACATGCCAGACCTAATTACCACAATTTAGTGCCATAAAATGTTTTGCATTCCTTGGTGAAAGCTGCTATATAAAAGGTCAAGATACCAGCCTGGGCTTGTTTTGTTCTCCGGCTTAAAATTTTAAGATTAAAATTTTTACGTTAATATTTTTTTAAACATCTCTCATACAGGCTAAGAGAAAAGCTTTGGTGATTTCACCCATACTCACTCAGATGTATGAATGAGGATAACGATAGGCTTTGTATCTCCACATAGTAGGGAAATGGTTGTATATAAAGCAGGAGAGCCTCTCTGTAGAATAAATTAGAGGACGATGGAAAAAATGAAGAGCTGTATGTACATCAGGGAAGTAAAAAGCATGGGTGACAGTGAGAAAAACAAGATGACTCTATTTAAGTGGAAAATCTAGACTAGGAAAGAGAAAATCTCTGAAGCAGAGATTCTGAAAAATATATAAGTATTTGAAGTTTGCAGGCAAAAAGACCTTATTCATCAGTCCAATTAAAAAGTTTTATTAAGCACATATTTTTTAAACTTTTCATTTTGAAATAATTTCAAATTTACAAAATAGTGGTAAAAATAGTAGAGCAAGTTCCCATATACTGTTCACCCAGCTTCCCCTAACATTAATATCTTATATAACAAGTAGTATGATTACTTAAGCCAGGAAATTAACATTTATCCAATTTTATTAACAAGCCTACAGTTTTTATTCAAATTTCCTCAAATTTACCACTGTGTCCAATTATGATTCTATATTGAATATTGTTGTCATGTTTCAAACTTCTCCAATCTGACAGTTTGAGTCTTTCTTTTCTTTTATTACCTTGTCACTTTCAAAGAGTATTCATCATTTATTTTGCAGAATCTCCTTCAGTTTGAGTTTGGTTGATATTTCCTCCTGTTAGACATCAGAGATTGAGGACATTTGTTTTGGACAAGAATACCATGGAAGCGAGGCTGTGCCCTTCTCAGCGCATCACATCGGGGGGACATTATGTTGATATATCTGATTACTGGGAATGTAAACTTTAATCACTTGGTTACCATGGTGTCTGTCAGGATTCCTCACTACAAAGTTACTTTTTTTCACGAGTAGATTATGAAGAAAGACTGTGACCTAATGCAGATATCCTTTTGTTTAAAGGAAAAAAAAGAAAAACAACTATGTTTTTGGAGCGGTCTTAGGGTCAAAGCAAAATCAGGTTTTCGTATACACCTCCCCCTGACACGTGCCTCCCCCACTGTCAACATCCCCCTCCCCTCGCAGAGTGTTACACTTGTCATAATCGATGAACCTACACTGACACATCACTATCACCCAAAGTCCATAGCTTACATTAGGGTCCACTCTCGGCCTTACAGATTCTATAGGTTTGGACAAATACAGAATGACAAGTATTTATCATTGTGGTGCCACACAGAGTCGTTTCACTGCCCTAAAAATCCACCGTGCTCCACTGCTCACCCCTCCCCTGCCACACCTCCTGGCAATACCTCCTGGTGTGTAATAGTATCGCATTGCTTTAATTTTCATTTTCCTAATGATATCATTTTCATCATATACTTTTGCCCACTAATTTCAGCATTTATTAAGTGTTCTTATCTGCCAAATCATTGCTGTCACTTTTGCCTAACGATAATTTTTGCAGTTCCCTCATTTCTTCAAATTTAATAATTGGTATTATGCTCCAAGGAAGAGTATGATATTATTTCAGCAAAGCTTAAGAAAATGACTTTCTGAGACAAAAAGTTTATACTTTATAGCAAGAGTCTCATTCTAGCTCCATGGGAAGAAACTTCTTTCAACCAAAGATAGTATTTTCAAACTCTCCTGATACTTGGTATAAATACAATTCATTGCGCCCACTGAGAAGATAAATGAAAGTTTTGTTTAAATGGGCACATGCCACACAGTCTAAAACAGCAATTTAATGATAAAATTTAAATTATCATTTAAATTTAGGTCCTTGTTTATCTAAAAATTTAGCGAATAATCATGAATTCCATATTCAGTGCTAGGTACTGTGCTAAGCCCTGGAGAAATGGTGGTTACTAATACAGACGAGCTCCCTGACTTCATGGAGTTTTCAATCTAGTAGAGAAGGTAAATGATAATACAATTAATTGAAACTGCAATGAGTCCGTAAATGAAGAATGGACCTAACCCATTCTGGATGGGTAACTGGTCTGATCTACAAGGCTGTCTCAGGGAATAAAAAGCTGGAAGAGCTGAGAAGGATGTTGGTATATAAAGCTAAATAAGGGTGTAAGGAATTAAGAAGTCATGAGGCTGAAGAAATTATGAAGGGGAAAATCTTACAGGCCACTCGGGATATATTAGAACTGTTAATATTGACCAGATGAGCAATGAAAAGTCACTTCAGAGCCTTTAACAGAGGTGCGACATATTCGTATTTGTGATTTCTAAAGACAACACTGGCCAGCTGTGTGCAGACGGGGTTACAAGATGGGTTCCTAGAAACAGTGACCCAGGACTCATTCTAGCTCATCTCGTCTCCCCTGTATACATCTGTCCTTCAGGTATCTCACCTAGAACCACAGTTGCAAATCCCATCTATATGCTAGTGGCTCTAAAATTGCACCTCCAACTCAGAACCTACTGGGCTCCAACTCGTACACCTGCCTATGCAACTTATCGTCTCTATCTGATTGGTGCTCAAGCAAAGCTCTTAATTTCCCACATTCCAAAATAAACATATTATTTAAAAAGGCACTACTAGTTGTTTAAGCTAAAGGAAGAGAAGTCATTCTTTATTGTTCTCTTTCCTGCACCCTGCCCCACCCCTCATTCTAATTCATAAACAAATTGGCTCCATTTTACCTTCTAAGAGCATTTCAAAGCTACTTTTCTCCATTTCAACTGCCACCACTCTAATCTAAGTGATAATCACCACTCATCTGACTTCCGCATACTCCTGACCATTTCTAATATTTTCTTTATATACCAGCCAGAATAAACATTTAAAAACCTAAACCAGATCCTGTCTAAAAGCTTTCAACAATATTCTTCTGCACCTAGAATAATTCGAAATTCCTTACCCTGGTCTTCAAGACCCCAAATGTCTCACCCCTGTCTACTCCTATAAATTTATATGATTTTTCCTCTCACTTTTCTCTGACCACCCACCCCTCTTTTATTTTTATTTATTTTTATCTTTTGGGAGAGGCAACCCTTGGTTGACCTCACAGATTGCAAGGACCTCGTCAGTTTACATTCCCTTGTTTTTCTAATTTGTATGCCTACAGCACCTGGTCTTCCGAGGTGGTTTCCTATCCAAGTACCAACCAGGCTCGACCCTGCTTAGCATTCGAGATCAGACGGGATCGGGCTTGTTCAGGGTGGTATGGCCGTAGACCCTGCCCCTCTTTTAAATTTCTAGAACCCCTAAAGTCCGTCTTTCCTCTTGGTTTCCAGAGTTTGCTCCCTGCCTGTGATGTTCTTTCGGTCTTTGCCCGTGGTTTCCGTCTCCTTCTCATACCATTTCTTCCCGTCGCCCTAAATGCACTCACTTTACTCTTTGCGTTTCCTTCTTAACGTGATCAATCAAAGGTTTCAATTAGTTTCCTTTTGAGAAACTATTTTCTGATTCATAGAATGTAAGCACCATTTATCAATTCCACAAATATTTTCTAAGTTCATACTGTTTCTGATATTTTTCAGGGCACTAGAATACAGCAGTGATCTATGTCCCACCTTTTTGGAGATTACATTTGATTTTAGGTCGTCAGTCAACCAGTATCAGAGTGTGACAGGAAAATTCCATTATAATTCCAAATACAACAGATAACAAGGCCTGAATCAGGACGGAAATTGTTCATCTTGCTTAGATTGCTAAGATTCTTTGATAAATCTCTAATGTAAATTTCAGCAATAATCAAAAGGGCTCCAGTGGGCAAAGAATCACCAACGTGGAGACACTGAACATCTGTGGGCATGTTTACATCTTTTATTCTGCTTTTAATCCATAAGATGACGGTGACATTCACCTGTTTTCTTTAGTCATTCTTCCTGTGCATTTATGTAGGTGTCTCCATCTGGAACTTTATTTCAAACCTGCTTTGAATGCCGGCCAGAATTTGCAGAACACTGTGAATCTCTTTTACAGCAAGCTCACAGAGAATGGCGTCCGGGTAGGGAGGGAGAGCTACCAGGGCTTCCACCCAAGTGGAACCCAAACCCACCGAAGGCCCCAGAGGACAAATGAGAAATGCAATAAGAGTGGACACGCAATGAACACAACACGACCTAGCACCACAAATGAGATAGAAACTCACATCTTGTTTAACTAGATGAAAGGACAGAACTTTCTAATTTTATGAAGCTATTCACTACAAATTACCTGTTTATAGAGTTGACCTATATTAAAAAATTCTACTTTAGAAGACCAAAAAGTTACATTGTGTCACACTGAACCCTAGAATCGTAGACTCATTACAGCATAAAGTATCACAGATGGTGACATCCCAAAATCAAAAGCATGAATTCCCCACACAATGTGCGTGACGAGCTTCCTCTAGATCATGTTCATATGCCTATTGTGCCAAATACTCATTGCTTTTTCAATTAGACATTTAAGACTGTTAAAAACAAACAAACAAAAAACCTCTTTCTTGTGAAAGTCAAGTGTCTCTAATCTTTAATATAAATATTTTTGATATCAATTTTCATTAATGCAAGAACAAAATGACTTGAGCCTCTATCTTTTATACTTGGAAGGTTTAGTTTTCCTCTGATACCCCGTGGTCTCCTGGACCCCGCTCATCCTGGATTCCTGCTCACATCGAATACATCTTCCAGATACTTTTGCCTTATATCCACTTCTAACATCATTGTGCCTCAGGTGCTGATGGCATTGCTCACAGTTTGTTCCCCAAAGCACCAACTACTAAAAACTGTTTATGAAAATTTTTATTGCACATTGAAAGGGTCAAAGAAAGAGAGCAATTATTAGACATCACAATTTTGAAGACATCTGTTCATCTTTAATACTGGGATTTAATTTCTTATTGGCTATTCTTCTCTTTAGCCTCTGGTCTAACACAATCTGTCTCATCCAGTCTAAAAGACCCTTTTTCTTCTCTCTCTCTCTCTCTCTCTCTCTCTCTCTATCTCTCTCTTTCTTCCAATCTATAACATCCAGGGCTGCCATCTAAAAACACTCAATTCTGTTTTACTTTAGTATGAAGAGTAATTCACTATCTATCTATCTTCTTCCACCTAGACTAGTTTGGGGTGAGAAATTATATATGTATAATAAAATTGTGTTATGGGATATTTTTCGTATGCAAAAGAACTATTTTCTCACTTAGGTTAACTCTCTTTCCTTGGTTCCTAAGGCAACCAGCTCGAACTGTAACTAGACTTAAAATAACACAAATTTCTTCCCTAAATCCTTTTATATTGGCCTGAAATGTGTCTTCTTAATGTTTCTTTCTATTAGTTTTAATTATTTAATTCAATGACAGTTATTAATTTTTTTCTATGTGCCAGGCATTATGCTAAATATTAAGGGATGTGAAGACCCACTTCCTGCCCTCAGCGATCTAGAGGAAATGCAAAGAAAATGTAATAATCGCTCTTCCATTGTGTATGGGCGCACCCTATGCTGGGAGGGTGCACTGTGTTGAATTGTGCTCTACCCACCCCAAAAAGATATATCCAAGTCCTAACCCCTGGTACCTGTGAAGGTGACATTTGGAAATAGGATCATTGCCGATCTAATTAAGTTAAGGAACTCAAAATGCGATCATTATCCTGGATTTACAGAGGGCTCTAAGCCCAATGTCTAGTGTCTTTATGAAAGAGAAAGGGTGATGACATAGAGACACAGGGAAGAAAGCTGTGGGAAGATGAAGGCAGAATTTGGAGTTATGCTGCCCCAAGTGGAGGAAGGCCAGAAGCCACCAGATGGTGGAAAAAGCAAAGAGCACTTTCGGCTGGAGACTCTGGGAGGAGAGTGGCCCCTCTAACACCTTGATTTTGAACTCTGGCCTCCAGACTATTAGAGAATAAGTTTTTGTTGTTTTAAGCCTCTGCATTTGTGGTAATTCATTGCAGTAGCCTTAGGAAACCAAAAGAGAAAGTCATCTATTGTTTTGCTCAGGAATATGATTCTTAAACTAAGAAAATCAATGTCAGCAGATTAGTGAAGGAGGGTGGGGTAAAGAGGGATTAAAGAACGTCCCAATTCAGAGAACAGTACGTGTGTAATATGAATATGTCCAGTGATGATTGCTACTGTTTTCCTATTTTTCTATGAGAGCAGGATTTGCCATGGAGATGACCAATGAAAGGGACCATATGCCTATATGGATGTAGAATAGATATATATACCCATGTGCTCATGTAATATGAGTAATATTAGCTATGAGTTATCAAGTTTAATATTAATATCTAAACATTCCATTTCAAATATAGGTAGACATTCCTATAGGTCACATGGAGTAAAAAATAATCTCTTGTGTGTTTTATATGTTGCAGTTCTGTCCAGAAGGAAAACTCAATGACTTGGGGGTCATTTCACTATCCACAGCACTTACAATGGCAGAGCTCAGCAGAGGCTAGTTCCCTCCTCCCTTGACCTAAATTGAAAGTGAGGCTGTTTTGTATCTCAAAGGTTGAGTGTGTTGACATCAGCTGAGAGGTCTGAGAAATTGCCTTGTACAATAATGTCACACTTTTAAAATTCAACTACCACCATTTTGAATGGTAAAATTAGAGTTTGGAAAATGCAATGTTTATTCTTCCATCCGGGAAATTCATTCCATGAGGTGATATTAGTTTTCAGTGTCAGCTCCAGCAGAATATTGATTTTTAACATTCAGCCCAAACGTGTGTTTGGTGACCCTATCTCATGTGTTTTGTGAACTTATCCAGGAGGGTCTACAATGTAATGTGGTTTATACTATGGTGAATAATGAAGAAAGAGCAAGATTCTTGACAAAAACAAAAAACCAAAAAAGTTAATAGATTTAATTAACATACTAAGCACTCTATGATATCCTGAAATAGGTTTAAGAAAATCACATGAGGAAGGATAAAAGGAAGCCCAGAGAAAGCCCCTGTGTCTAGCTGAAGTGCCAGTCCATTCTATTCAGAGAAGCACTTCCATGAAGTCCAACAAGAAACAGGTCCCTCTGAATTCATGGTACGGTATATGCCAAAGGAATAAAAAATGTTGGGTTGTGAGAAAGCACAATACGGTGCAGCTATAGGGACA
>NW_006439568.1:7430621-7448553 GCF_000325575.1 Pteropus alecto | reverse complement strand
GATAACTAATGAAGGTAGCTGAAGGGAAGATAACTGATGGAGGACAGAGGGCGGATTGGCCTGGGGTAGAGAGAGATCACATCTTCCTAGTTATTGGTCAGACCCAGGGATGAGGGAGCTCTGTCTTTTATCTCGTTTTGTTTTGTTTCCATTTTGAGATTTAACAAAGTCCAAGCTGGGTTTCTGTCTTTGAGAGTGGGTCTGTTTCCATTCACCCTCAAATCCAGAGCATAGCCTTGAAAGGCTCCAAATTCCAGTTATCGTCATTCCAGCCCTATGTGGAGCCAAAGCCTCAGCTTCGCTCCTCAGTCTCTCTGCTGCTTTCAAATTAGTCAAGAACCATATGATTTCACTCATATGGTGGAATATAAAACTGAAAACAACAAATTAACAAAGAAGACAAACAAAAATTCATAGACAACAGTGTGGCGGAACCGAGGGAAAGGGGGGAGGGGAGAGGTAGAAAACGGTGAAGGGTGTCAAATATACGGTGACAGGAGGAGATCTGACTTTGGGCAGTGAACACACACAATGAAACATGCAGATGATGTATAATTGAATTGTACACTTGAAATCTACATAATTTCATTAATCAATGCCACTCCAATAGGTTGAATAAAATTTTTTAAAATTTACAAATGCCTTGAAAGAAAAGCAATGCCTAATGTGATACTTTCTGCCCTTCCTGTCTCTCTTGGGTATTGCATCCACAAATCCTGGCTGCCTTTGTAGCTCTCAGGTATCTTCAGATGTTTTGGGTTTTGATTTCTTCTCTTTTTTTTCTAACCATTTTGGTTGTTCTCAGGGAGAGGTTTGATCTGATACAGTGAGTCAGTTAGTTTGTGGAAGTCTAACAATATTATTATTATTATTATTATTTTTTTACTGATATTACATATAATTCTAACTACACACACTCCTATCTTTGATCTGATATCCTAGATTCTGATCTGGGATCATGTAGAGCTTTAAAAACCCCATGGGAGATAAATGGCCATCTTCATCCTCCTCCATTCAAAGACTCTTTTTGAGAAGCACACTGAGAGTCAGACTTTGGCAGAGGCTTAGTGAATGATCTTCACAGCAGCTAAACTTCACCTTCTCTTTAGACCTCATGCGTCTGTGAATTACACTTGCCACTTAAGAGTAATTACTTCCAGGTAAAACCGGGCTTTAAAACAGCCTCTAACGTCCAGGAGAATATTTTCCTTACCTAACTTATTCTCTCTATTTCTCAAAAGCCTCCAAGGGAAGTTTCACATTTCCCTGAATAATTTATACATAGACTTATTTGTCTAAGGGTTTTCTGCTAAAAGGTAAAATAAATTTTCTTGGATTTGCATAAACATATTCTGTGGTCATCATCAAGTCTGAAATAACCCTGTTTCCATGGCACCTGGCAGGTGGCTCTGAATGTGTCTATCAGCTGTTCAGAAAAGAAGGACATGGACTCAAGAGGAGGCCAAATAGACAGTTACTCAATAGGAAAATATGCCTTTTATCTTAAACATAAAGATTACAATTTCTAGTGTCCCAAAAATTTTCTGAGCAACTACAAAAGAAGAATTATTGGAAAATAAATGGGTTTTTTTTAAAAACATATTTTGAGAAAAATCCCCTTGAACCTTATCAAAAATAAATACTTATACTATCCTGAACTTTACACCTTGCTAATGCAAAGCAAAGCAATCATTTCTCACAAGAGCTGCGCTGTTTTGGGGGGCTCAGTTCAGATTATATTTTATCGTTAGTGTGTGAACTACTACCCCTGGGATAAAACCTTAAATGAAAGATGATCACTATAAGTCCTTTCCTTGAGATTTAAATTAGCCAATGACTGCATCAAGGAGGTGAGCCTACTTTTCTAAGGAATAAAAGATTATGCCATGTTGACTCAAATTTTATTGTGTGACACAGAAAGAAGCTTTCAACAGAGATCCTAGAATACACAGCAGGCATGAAAAATATCTGGGAAATTTTCTCTCAAAATCATACATATTTTTTCATAAAACTATATATTTCAAGGAGAATATAGAAGAGCACATGATGGTAACTAGGACTGTTTGTTACTAGAAAATGTCCTTATTTTTATAATATACATAGACTATCTCTAGTTTCCAATTTTCTCCAGTAAACATCATTTTACATTTATAATGAGAAAAGTTACTTTAAAAAGCCTTTGAAAGCTTTGAGCTGTTCCCCTTGGCTCCCTGCTAACAGTTCATATTGGGTCTGAGTGAGTTTGGCAAGTTGACTGAGAGAAGCCATTTATCACCGCATTATCATTTGAAGCTGCTCCACCATGTCCTGCCTCACACTGACAGGACATCCATGTGAGTTAATTGCTTGTCCAGAACTTAAAAATATGTGATAACCTCACCCATCAGCAGGGTGACTCTTTCTCATCTCTTGAAGTAGAAATTATCTTGAACTCTAGTCTACTGGACTCTGAACAAGAAAAAGAAGTCCAAGAAGTCTGTTCTCTGCTTTGCCATCATTGTAGAAAAGTGCTCATTCTAAAACGTTCCACATGCATATTATTTATAGTGTAGATTAACCTGGAGTCAATCTATACATAAGTGCCAAGTGGACTATTTAAACCTAAGGGTACTGAGCAAAAATACCTTTCCATGAGCTTATCATTCACATTAGACATTCATTTATATTATCCTAAAGTGTTTCCTAGCTAACATTTAATGACACAAGGTCTTATGCATATAAGAAGGGCTTTACATGCATTGTCTCATTTCTCCTCGGGGGGTCGGGGGGGAACCTATGAAATTAGGCACTTGTTAGTATTGCCATTTTGCCTAAGGTTTTTGAAAATTAGAGAGGTTAAGTAATTGCTCAAGGCCACAGGGTTAGTACGTGGCTCTTTGAAACTCAAATTCTGGTCTGGCCTGATTCCTGCACCTCACACTCATAACCAATTTGCTCTATAGCCTCTTACGCGGCCCTAGGAAATTTCAGGGAAGCCAGTAAGTGTATGGGCTACTGAATGACACTGGCGAGTTACTTAACCTCTCTGAGTCTCAGTTCCCTTAGTTATGGAATTGGCATAGTAACCATACTTATTTGAAAGGGTCGTTGTGATGATTAAAATGTGATAACGCACACAAAGTGTTTATGACACAGCCTAGCACTCAGAATGCACAAATAAATGTAAGCTACTATTATTTGCTGTGAATATTAGCATATTAACTCATTCTTAACGATTGCAATATAATGACTCTAACGAAATACTTTTTAAGTATTAGAGACATCTTTGCTGTTTGCTATTAATCCATTGAGGGCTAAACTATAACTAATCTATTGCAAAATCTTGAGCACAGCTAACCAGACTTCCATTTAGTTCACATTTTCCACCAGGTCTTTAAGGCACACAGGGAGCTTCATTATACTCTTTATCAAAGTCTAGACATACTCTGTCAAGACCATTCATTTTTATGACATGCCTAACCAGTCGAGAAAACTCATTAAAAATAAAAGAAGACATGAGTATAGCTTGCTCTGTATAGGGGGCTTTCTAAACTAATATATCCAAAGCTTAATCCCTTATCCTGGCTTAGACATCAGCTGTTCTCCTTCTCTTCTGTCTCACATTGAATGATATCACCATTACCTAGGAACTCAGACTAGAAACAGGGAAGTCATAAAGTCTGCTTTTTGTTATTTATTTTCATAGCAACACTTAGGTTAGTGTTTGAATGAATAACAAGGACCACAACGTAGCCAAGTTGACACGTAAAACCGGCCATCACAGCAATGTGTGAATTTCCTACTGCTTCACATTTATATCAACACTGAAAACTGTCAGACCAAGAGAATATGTGTGGCGACGAATCTTAATGGTGTTGAGCCAGGATGAAAGAATTACATCAATGTCATTCATTGATATGGAAGCTCTAAGTGGAGTCTGGAGTCAGTGCACTATCTCAAAAGTCGTGGACTGGCTTTGTCACTTTCCTTGGTTGGTTGACTCAACCTGGATCCAAAGGTAGCCTACACAAAGAAAAATTTAAAGGCCAGAATATTCTTATATATTGTAAAATAAGGTATTCCAAGATGCAATGCCTTTGGAAAGCTAAAGTTGATTTTTTCAAGTAAAAGATGCTCACCTCACTCCTAACCACCTTCCTCCAGTGGGTTCATAGCACACCCCCTTCAGCAAGGTTGTGAGAAATACATTTGTGAGGTAGCCCCGGCATCCTTGAAGCATTATGTGGTGGCTCTTCTCTGCAGCATAGGAATTATGAGGGGCGGCCACCCTCAAAGTGTGCTCCCTGGACTCAATCAACTTAATTTTATCTGATATGCTTCTAATTTATTTTTATCATGTTTTTGGTAATATTGGTCTGTGTGGGACTAGAAAAAAATTAAGTGGGACTTTATTCTAAGCTGGCTTTAGAAATACTGTTGTAAATATCTGTACAGCGATCCTTCGAGAATAATACAAACCACCAATTATCAAATTATCTAACATTTAATGGACAAAGTAGATTTGTTTGTCTGCGGTATACAATAAAAATGTGAAAATTTTATACAAATTATGTTTTTCTTTTATACTTCAATAAATATGAACTATAATGTAAATAAATAATGAAATATGTTAATATGTTTAGGGTACTTAATGAAAGCAAATAACACTCAGATTTTAAAAAAAGAAAATTTAAAATGCTTAGAACAAATGAGTTGCTTGAGTCGGTGTTAAGAAGGAGATGGAGTTTATTATAGTCACTGGTGCCATTTGGTGGTGAGTGAAGATTAACTAGTGTGAGCTGGTGGAAAAAAATGAATGAAAAAGTAAATACTTGAGATGTGCAGACATTACTTATTGGCACCCAATATTTCAAAAACCGAGGACCATCCGAAACCACAGGCAAAGCGTTGGGATGGAAGTCTCATTAGTAATCTCTTTGAAGTCCTTTGCAATTTTACGGCTCCCGATGGTATTAGTTGGTGCATGCCATCACATTTTAAAATACGATGTTGCTATTCAGGTCATGTTCACACATTCATAAGCAATAGCAATAAATTTGTCGGCATGATCTAAAGTTTCTTCAAAAGGTTTGTCATTTACTATTTCACTGAGAAAGATTGATTTGGCCTCACTATTATAGAAACCACTTTGACCATAATCGATATTGCCCTTAGGTTTCAGCAAACTTACCCTGGGCTTAGCTCTGACTTTCTTCCTGCTAGACTCATCCTCATAGAGATCAACAGGATATGACCACCCAGCGTCTCTGGCCCCCCTTTAGACAAAAGTCGAGGTAGCTAAGACCCTAGAATTTCTTGCCCTAATGAGCACAAGTCCACTTCCTGGGTCAGCACAGGCCTTTATCCAGATCGATCTTGCAAAAGTGGATGCCACTTGAGGGGGGCCATATCATAACTCTTTGCTGAGCCTGGGCTGAGGAGACAGTGAATGGATAGATCTGTGAAGTAGGGGCTGGAATGTCCACATTCATTTGTGCAAGTACCCTCACAGCGTGTGATGGAGTTGGGCAGGGGAGGTTTGGGTGGACTGTGGGTTAGAACCTCCATTTTCTTTACCTCGAGCTCTGCAAGTGTTTGGAATGGGCCTGCCAATGATCCTCAAATTATAAAATCGTACAGTGTCTCAAATTTCTCAAACCATTCCTGACTCGCTTGGAAACTCAACTCTTCTACCTAATCACTCCCTTTCTCCATCGCCTTCTTCAGATCTTTAGAGATGCCTAGTGCCTTCTGCGAGCTCAACATGGTGCTAAACGATCCTCTCATGCTGAATGCAGCTCTACCACCATTACATAAGGCATTTCTCTAGTTATTAAAAAATATTATGCTGTACTCAAGTAACAGAGTGAATCTCTCCAGCATCAACAACTCTTTCACAGTATTTATTTTCTTATCATATGCACAATAGATATAGACGTGTGGATAGCCAAGCTTTATGTATTTAATGCATTTACTTTGCTCAATATCCTTTATCATCTCCAACATTTCTGTTAAGTATATGAGTTTTCTAGATAATTCCTTTCTTCACAGTTTTTTCTAATTCTCTTTAAAAACATTTTACTTAATAATGTGGGGAAGATGATAGCAAGGCTACACAAAATGGTTAAAAATAGGAGCATAAGACATCATCTTAACAGAACAAAGAGGATTTAGGACAAGTGCCCTCTGAATTTTCTAGTCTAGATTCCAACCTAAACAATTTTTGCCAGCACATGTATGCACAGTCATTAGCATGGATTGCAACTAAAATAGTAAATTTGGGGTATATATTTTGCGAGCAGTTATTTGGATAGTGAGCATTCATATAGTGAGGGATACCTATTCTTCTCTCTCCAATTTACTCTCTGTGTTGCCAAAGACTTATGTTCCCAACATAAATGCTATTCTAATTAATAAATTTCCCTCTTTAAAACCATAAATAGTTTTCACAATTTATGAAAAATAAATAAATCATTAATATTCCATTCAAAGCCACTCATAACATAATCTTAGCCTACCTTTCTAGCTTTACCTCAAACTCCTTCAATTATACTCTAAACCACACAAAGTTACTTCGTCAAACAACTCGTACACACATATTGGTTCCTCTGTTTGGAATGTTCTTCTCCATTTAGTACTTACACTTAGTTTCACTTTTCTAGAGCCTCTAATGCCTCCTCTCCCATCCTTGCACTCAACGGATAACTGTTTTCTACTTCAGCTAAGAAAATTGAAGTCAATGGAAGAGAACATACACAAACTCTCATCGCCACAACTATATTCTCTTAGTATCTGTACTTACAGACCCTGACTTCCCTTGTGTTACTATAGATTAACTGTCCATGTTTCTATGCAAGGCCATCCTCTATATATTTGTGCTGGGTCCTCACATTCTTGTTGACCCAAGGTCATTACTCCATTGAGATCTCCCTTCAAGATAAAACTTGTGGTTTAGTTGCAAGAAGGGCAGTTAGACAATAACCTTCAACTTCAGAGTCCTTGTATCTGTCTTAGCTTTCAAAGTAAGATTTTTGGCTTCCTACATATCCCCTAGCTAACGACAGACATCAACAAGGTACAAGATTTGTGCATTTCTTCCCAACATGAAACTCCTTTAATAGAAAATCTTTCCTCTTGCTTTATCTGAAGTTCTCCCTACTCAATCCTGCTTCCACCCCCTTTCATTTCACAGCTGTCAGATCTAGGCTGTGGTTGGAAGGCTTCCCCTGCCTAATCTTGTTTCTCCCATTTTATTTTACAGACATTTCATACAAGGAGCCTCTTGCACTCCTAATTTCATCACGGAATCTGTTCCCTGAAGGACCAGAACTACCAAATACTCAGAATGGTTTGAGGATCAGATTTGAGGGCTAACAATAAGAACACCAGTGGTCAGAACTTTGCCAGGACATCTTCTGCAAAGTAAAATTTAAAAATGCATCTCCTACAACAAATAAGAAACCTCTTTGGGTTCTGAGGGGAAAAAAACACTTTCTATACCTAGAAATACTTCTCTCACCTACACACTAGTTGACATGGAAAGGAATCAGCTTTGAGTGAGACTCAGAGCATGAAAGGTCTGTGCAGCAAGTTTAGGCAATGATACAAGCAGCCTTACCACTTGGGCTATACATTCTAGCAGACACTGTATTATTGGAGGTGCCAGTAGTGGAAAAAGATGCCGTGTGGAGTCTATGATGGATCATTGGGAGAACTACAATGCAGTACTGAGGTTCAACATCAAAGCCATGCCACATTAGGGGAGATTTATTTCTCTTTTAAGGACAGTTCCTAGGGAATTACTAAGGAACTGTAGAAAAGGAATGCTTGACCATGGGATATCAAGTAACTATGCCAGAACTTGTCATCAAGAGCTGAGTTATGTTGGAAACAGCAAGTCATAAAATCAAACAGGTCCAGCAGCAATCCACGATAAGATAAAAATGGTAGGTACACCCAGGATTAAGCACTAGCAAGACTAGAGAACACAAGTAAGTCGCATGATCAAGCATCACAGACATCCATGACACCATGGTGGTTGCACACTCCTCAATCAGCTCACACTAATAGACATATGCGGGGTCTACAAAACAATCAGAAGGAAGAATAAATAGCCTGAACTTAATTTATAAATAATTTAGTATATGGATGTAAACCTAAATTGAATGGCATGGCATTATACCTACACTCAGAAATGATCTTGAAAGGCAGTGGAGAAGAAAAAAATATCTTCCTAATGGGCAGAATCTTAAATGGTATAACTGATTTATCCACTTTTAATGAAAAGACAGGTGGCCTAGGGTGAAAATATATATAAAATCAGTGGCTGTGACATATAGCCCGACAAGATAGTCAGAGGTCTGCAAACAAAAAAAGACTGGATAGAGTATTGGAGACTAAAAGAATTTGGGGATATGCAAATGTATGTATGGGAGTGAGTATCATGTCTAAAAATATTCATATCACATGTTAATACCTTCCAGAAGACATCCACCATTGAAGAGATATTGAATAACTAAGCAAAAAAATTGGCTTGGCCCATCAATATGAGCCGGTACTGTTACCAGCCACCCTTGAAGTATCATGATGGTTCCATGAATACAGTGGCTATAGCAACAGAAATGAAGACTATACATGGCCTCCCCCTTACCAATGCCTCTGAATCTCCAACCTTTAGCAACAGAGCCTGGCCACCTGGTGGTAAGACAACTGTATTAGACCATTATGAATCTCATGTCTGCTCTGTATCTGACTGCATCTGCATCATGAGAATAAATAATGGCTATTTCTCTTCCTCTTTCCAAATCTCATATGAATGCCATTCATTGGGAAACTCTAACCAAGAACTAACTGAAGAGAGGAATGCAGAAAATGTGGTTCTCACCTTTAATTTGGTGATGTAGAGATTTTAGCAAGTGATGGTGATGAGGCCAAATTAACAGACACTTATATATGCTCCATCCCTGTCACCTTGGCATTTATACAACACCCTGTTATCCATAATTTAACTTCTAATTTAAGACAATAACATGTAAAGATGAGAATGCTGATGACTGACTTTATGTTAATCTTAAAGTATGGCATGAATACTAATGAAAAAAAAGGAAGAACTTGACCCATGCAAAATAATTTGTCTGTTCACAAGAGACTTATAAATGGTCTTTGTCACATTTAAGTAAACTGGACATCTTTAGAAGAGGCAAGGGAGCATAGATGTTAAAAACATGGACACAAAAATCAGATTGTTTAATTTTAATCTTATCTATCCTCCTTGCTAGCATGTGACACTGGGCAAGTTACTTAGCCTCTTGGTGCCTCGCTCTTCTTCTCTATGAAATGAAGATTATAACAGTACCTATTACAAAGGATCAATGAGATAATAAAATGTTCAAGAACGTTAAAACACCTAGATCAGTGCCTACCACAAACTCTATTAGTTTGGCTGTGATTATTTCTATCTTGAGAAAAGTTTGTGGTTGTGTTTGCAAGCAAAAGAATGACCAAATGACCCCTCATAATCTTTTTTAATGCAGTTTGAGAAACTTCGTGATTTTACAGTTGCTGAAACTGCCCAGTCATAAAAACTTCCCCACCCCTTCCACCTCATCCTCATCCTCACTGTTCTCACCATAAAAAGAATGCTCTTAGAAATGTATGGGCAAAATCACTGACTCATGCTCTTTGCCACCATCACTCTGTTCTCCTTCACCATCGATCAATCTACCTGGTCAAGTCACCTTCTAATCAACCTACCTTATTTTCTTCTCTGTCTTCTATTTCAAAAAAATTTTTTTCCATGCCTCTTCTGGCTTTGAGATTCTTTCTTAAGTCTTCTTCCTAGACAGTAGTTCTGGTTTGGTCAAGGAAGAATAACAACAAGCATACTCCTGGGATGGAAATTTCAAAGGCTCAAACGTATTGCCAACTTTCCAATTTGGAACCCAGAGGGTCAGAAGTTTCATAACTGGTGCACACTTGGCACTTTGCTCCCTTGCATTACTGGTGCACATCAGATTTAACCTCTTTTAAGGACACAGCTTGTGTTTTACTCATCTTTGTATCTTTCCTAGTATCTGGCACAATGTTTTGCTCAATAAAGGATTGGTAAATGGAAATAAATAAAATAAAATGGAACTTAATGTTCTTGGGAACTCATGAATAGTTTAATTGCCTAGCAATGAGGTTATTTTCTGAGGTTATTTTCTTTTTATTTGAATAACATTTATTATGATTTAATGTAGAAAAATTATAAATATGATGAAAATTATAATACCGTAATCCAGAGACAGCCACTGTTGTCACTTCTTCGGCATTTTATTCTAATATTTTTGACATATTTTTATTTAGATAGTAACATCTTTTTTGTATGCTTAGAGGGTTTGTTTGTTTTTTTTAATTTATTTTCTATTATTTACCATAAGAAATAATATTGGATACATCAGAGCTAACTTTCTAAATTTGATAAAGGCTAAATGTCAGAAACATACTGTGAACCTCCTATAATCAAACAGATGGTAGATAAATTATCTTCTTTATCCACAAGACAAGAATGTCAATAATATTCATTCATTTATTCTTTTATTTTCTTTTCAACAAGTTGTTATAGGACCCCTTTGGTATGCTAGACACAGTTATACATATTGAAGATATAGCAGTGAGCAAAGCAGTGAGCAGTAAGAAAAATGCCTGCCCTTATAGACATAATATTCCAGTGGGAGAGAGACAAGTAAATAAATAAATTGATATATGCCACAGACTGTATTGAGTAGTTATAAATGCTGTAGAGAAAAATAAAGCAAGAACAATGGATAGAAAGTGTTTGCATAGGTATGCGATATCCATTTTAAATGTCCTGTTAAGGAGATATCTAAGCAAAACTTGAAAGAAGTGAGGGACTAAGCTATGCAGATTTTTGAGATAAGAGCTCTCCAGGCATACATAAAATTAAATGTAAAGCAAAGCTTTGACTAGTGTGAGACCTGAGGGGTATAGGTTGCAAAATTTAAGGGAGCACATACTCTCAGCTCATGTGAATGCAGCCAGTCCTAAGGCAAACTGTACCTGGCAAGTTTCAAGAATAGTAAGACCTCAGTAGTGTGCCTGGAGCAAAGGGACCAATGTGGGCAGCAGCTCACTGAGGTCAGAGGTGTAATGAAAGCATATTAAGGTTGTCTAAGTATTGCAAGGGTGTTGGCTTTGAGTAAGATGGGCAACCATTATACGGTTTTGAACTGAGGAGTACTCTAATATAACGTAAAAAATAAAAGTGATGAATAAAGATATAAAAGAATGAGATAAAACTGATAGCATTTGCATATGACTCAATTAACATAGAAAATCTAAAAAAAATCAACAGAAAAAATGTTGGAAAAATCAGATAAACGTGGCTGCTGAATTTGAGATCAACTTATGAAACCAATAGTTTTTCTTTATGACAAATATCAATATCATAAGAAAATATTATGGAAACAACATGTTATTTATAAGAGCAAATTTTTAAAAATTGTACATTTTCTAGGCACTAATTGAACAAAATTTTTCATGGTTTTTATGGAAAACATTTTTCAATGTTATAGAAGACATAGAGAAAGATTGGAATAAATTGAGATGTATCTTATGTTCAGGATTTAATATTTAAAAATATCAATCGTATTTAAAGAAATCCATAAATTTAATACAAAAAAATCAATAGCGTTTCTTCTATCAGTAACAACCATTTAGAAAATATATTAGAAATTAAAATAGCAACAAAGCCTATCAAAAACTTTATAAAAATGTATCAGGATATCATGGAGAAACATTTTAAACTCTTAAAATATGTAAAAGAAAATTTACAAAATATAGCAATATATCGTGTTCATGAATGAGACTAATTAGCATAATAAACATGTTACTGTTAAGTTATAAATCTAATGCTATTCCAATCAAAATTTCATACAAACTCATTCTAAAACTTAGATGAAAATATAAAGATATATCAATAGTTGCCGGTTTTAAAATGAATGAAGACCTATAATAAACCCATAGAAATGGGTTAAGGTGTATAGTACATAAGAACAAAAAAATAAACCAAGAAAACATGAGAGTCAAAAACAGATCTATGTAAATATGAGAAACTGATTTATCATCAATGTGGTACTCACTAGCCAATGAAGAAAGTTGAATTGTTGAATAAATTAGAGTTGGATGGGGTAGAGTTGGTGAATCCTGAACTCACCTCCTCCCATATCTACAACAAAATTACAACTAAATTACAGAACAATCATCACTAAGAACCACCTAAAGACTAGCTGATCACTATAATTAAGGATATAAAGAAGAGGCCATGTCAAGATAGATAGGAGGAATGGAGACACACACAGTCTGGTCAGGCCCCACATCAACCATATGCTGATTAGTAAATGAGAGGATATCTTGGAGCAGGAAGTTTGAGTACCACACCAGGCTTCCTAACCTGCAGCACCTGTGCCAGGAAAAGGTCTCCCCATAACATTTGTCTTTGAACACCAATAGGGATTTCTTCAGAGAGACTCAAAGTGCAGTGGAAGACTAAGAGTGTGTTCTTAGAGGGTTCTCACATAAATTCACTGACTTCAAGCTTTGGCATGCAGGAGGCAGCAGTTTGAGAAGTATATGGGTCATATAGGGAGGAACTAAATTGACTAACTTTAGGAGGAGTGACCAGTGGGAACTCTCTCAGAGTACCAAAGTACTGGAGAGCACCATTGTCCCTTTGTTTCTTTGTTTGAGCTTTTCTTCCACTTAGCTGGTACAGTGCAGGAGAAAGCAAATCTGTTGCTCTCCATTAATCTGGCTAACCCCATTTGCCCACCCTGGCGTTTCACTGAGACCCTGCCCTGTCCAACCCCCACACCAGGCTAGAGCCACTTCTAGCAGCTCCAGACCCTCCACACAAGCCACAGCCAGCCTTGGCGCACACTGCAGTCTTTCCCAAAGGCCTTCAAGCCTGGCACAAGCAACAGCCAGCCTGAACTCATACTGGAGTCCATCTCAAGAGGCTCTAGACCTGAAACATTCAGTGGCCAAACTCAGACTGCATCAGAGCCTCATTCAATTGGCTCCACAACTGATATATCCAACTGGCAGCCTCAGCTAGCATCAGAGTCTCACTAAAGTAACTTCTGCTCCACTGGGCCAGTCCCATAAAATAACCTACCTATTGTAGTTACAGTAGGTTCTCATAGACAGTCACCCTGGTCAAATCCACCCACCAACATGCCTGCAACGATCTTGTCCCAACTACAACACACATGCAACCCACACTCTTGGAAGACCTGGCTCTGATTACCAGAGAGAACTGTGCCACGAGCCCCATAGGACATCTTCTACCTAAGGCTACTCTTTCAAGGCTAGGAGACTAGTGAATCTACCTAATAAATAGAAACACAGAGAGACAGCAAAATTGAAGAGACTGAGAAATTTTTTTCCAAATGAAAGAACAAGTCTAAACTCCAGAAAAAGAACTAAATGAAATGGAGATGAGCAATCTACCAGATAAAGAGTTACAAAACAATGATTATAAATATATGCTTAATGAACTTAGGAGAAGAATAAGTGAACTAAATGAGAACTTCAACAAAGAAACAGAAAATATAAAAAAGAATCAATCAGAACTGAAGACTACAATAACTGAAACAAAAATATACACTAGAGGGAATCAAGCACAAATTAGATGAAGCCGAAGAATGAATCAGCAATCTGTAAAACAAGGCAGTGGAAATCACCCAATTGGAACAGCAAAAAGAAAAAAAAAACCTAATGAGGATAGTTTAAGCTATCCTCTGAGACAACAGCAAGCATACCAACATTCGCATCATAAGGGACACAGAAGGATAAAGGGAAGGGAGAGAAAAAATCTATTTGAAGAAATAATCACTGAAAACTTTACTAACCTGGGGAAGGAAATTGACATCCAAGTTCAGGAAGCTCAGAGAGTCCCAAATAAGAAGATCCAAACAGGCCCACACCAACACACATCATAATTAAAATGCGAAAAGTTAAAGATAAAGAGAGACTCTTAAGATTAGTAAGAGAAAAGCACCTAGTTATACAAAAGGGAGTCCCTGTAAGACTATCAACAGATTATTCAACAGAAACTTTGCAGTCCAGGAGGGAACAGCACAATATATTCAAAGTAATTAAAGATAAAATCTACAATCAATAATACGTTACCCAGAAAGATTACCATTCAGAATTGAGAGATAATTTCCCAGACAAGCAAAAGTTAGAGTTCTTCCCCACTAAACAAGCATGACAAGAAGTGGTCAACAGACTTCTTTAAGGGGAAAAGAAAAAGCCAAAACTAAAAATAAGAAAACATAAGAAAAATCTCACTTATAAAGGCAAACACTTAGTAAAAGTAGTGGATCAGCCGATTATAGAGTTAGTATGAAGGTTAAAAGACAAGAGTGGTAAGAGCATGTGTAAATACAATAATAAATTAAGAGAGACATGCACGAAATGTAAAACATGATGACACAAACAGACAATGGGGGCTAGTAAAAAATATAGTGCTGTTAGAATGCGTTTAAACTTAAGTGACCATAAACTTAAACTAGAACAAGAGAGAGAGAGAGAGAGAGAGAGAGAGAGAGAAAGAGAGAGGAATTCAAACAAACCACCATGGAAAGCCATCAATGTATAAGAGAGCAAAAAAAAAAGGAAGAGGGAAGAATGACAAATGCAATTAGAAAACAATTAATAAAATGGCAATAACTATATTCCTATTAATAATTAGTTTAAATGTAAGTGGACTAAGTGCTCCAATTAAAAGACATAGGGTGACTGAATGGATAAAATAGAAGACTTACAGAAGGACTACGAGAGTCTCTCAGTCTCTGTCTCTGTCTCTCTGTCTCTCTGTCTCTCTCTCTCTCTCTGTCTCTCTCTCTCTTTCCTCTGTGAACTCACTATGTGGCCGTGAGAGTGCCTCCAAGGTTTATTACCTGTGAGTAATAAATCTTGATAATTGTCACTGAGGTATGTGTTGCAATCATAAGAACCACAAGGGCTAGTCCGGTCACAACATTGGTATTGGTTCTGGTCTGGGAAATGTCTGTGAGTTCTTACCACAAAGAGTACAGGCTGAAGTGAGTGTCCCCAGGCATTCCTAGCCGACAGCATCACTATCCATAGGCTGAAATGACACAAACCAAGCGTAAATGCCACATTTGACATAAATACGAAAAAAGGACACTCACCTGCAGGTAGGCTAATGCAGTCACTTGAAAAGCAATTTGAAGTACTTAATATAATTAAATGTTAGTAAACCCTAGTAATATCCTCCTTATAATATATCCCAGAGAGGATTGCACAGGTTCATAAACAGGCATATCTAAAAATGATCATCTCAGCATTGTGTATGGAATTCGAGAATTGATGACAACCTAGGTATGTATCTACAGATGGATAGAAAAGTAGAAAGTAATGAGTATATTCAATGGTTTAGTAAGCAGCTCTCGGAAGCAACATGGAATACAAACATATAAAAAATGTTAATGGAAAAAGAACTAAGAATTCTAAGATCTAAAGTGCCTTGTATTTATGCAAATTTAAAACACATATGTGCACAAAATAACATTCATTTTTTTTCAAAGAAACATACATCTTTAAGGACATTGGAGTGCATGTCATCTGGGAAAAAGAGAATGGAGAGAGATCGAGAAAAATAAAGGAGAAAACAATAAAAGGAAATACGAGTAGGGCATCTCACCTAATGATATTATTAAACCTCTAGGAAATAGGATTAACTCAATGCTTTATACTTGAGGTGTAGAAAAAAGAAAAAAATTAAATAAAAAAATAGATAAAATCGAGGGAAGACTAGGTCAACTCTTAAGTTACTTCTTCCTCTAACATTCTGGTTTTCTATGATACATGAGATCCTTCTGCACTGAGTAAGCCTTGAGAGACCATTTGTATCATTTTCCACTAATGGGATAAAGCCAAACACCTGCAAATACAGTAAATTCAGATCAAGTAGACTCAGGGGAGCTAGTTTCACATCATCTGTCAACACGGACATCAAAGAGAGGTGGGAAATCAAAATCATCTGTCTCTGGGCTGCGAGCCCTGGCTATGACTCCCCAAATACCAATCACAGAAATTTTGACTTTTCTTATAACTCTCAGCATCTGTTAATTGTTTAGAGCTCCACATTCTACCCTGGAGGCCTATTGGTGTTTCCAGGTTAGTTAAAGAGAACCAAAAGAAGAGACAGGTAAGTTAAAAGCATGGAGTCCCTGAGCGAGTGTTCTGTCCCAAGAATCTACAGCGTGGTGTGTGGAAAGCTACAAAAAGTGAGTTTTTATTGCTGATTTTAATCCAATAAGGTTTCATTAGAACCCCAGAGAGGAGTTTGTGGGGAAATGAAATTCTGCTTAAAATGATGAAAACAAAAATTTTTACCTGGAATGGGCAAAAGTGAAATTTTCGAACACAGGATACACTTAGGTTCCTATTCCTGTTCATCTTCCTGGTAGAATCAGGTGTTATGAAGAGTGAGAGATGGTAAGATGGGTATTTATCCCTGGGTAAGGCCTTCTGGACTGCAAATCTCTTTAAAGTCTCTTCGCACATGAAGATTACATGCTTCCATGATGTGCGTGTTGTGTGTGTTATGTGTTTGTGCATGTGCACGCACACTCAGAGACCATAGGGCATAAGAGATGAGGTGACTAGCAGGAAGATACTGCTTCAGAGGATGTTGAGTGAAGCTATACTTTTCTTCTTTTTGGAGTTTTCTAGCTTTGTGAAGCTCTAGAGGGTTTTTGTTTTTGTTTTATAATTTTTTTTACAAAAACTGCTGTTCAGCATACGACATTTTCCAGCAAAAAAGCACTATACCGGAAGAGCTGGTGTCCATTGCTGCTACAGATACAAACAAAAAAATACCAGAAAGGGATGAAAAATGAGGGTGATTTGATGATTCTATTTTACTGCACTCAAATTAGACATGCAGCTGGCATTAGCTCCAAAATGAAAGGAAACGAGGCTGGGACTGAAATAAAACCACACCATCAATATCGTGAAATTTACTTGCAGATTTACCCAACAAAAAAATCACTTCCTCCCAGTGGTGCGGGGTCCACTAGAGAAGCTTCAGGATGTGAAAGTCGAAGAATATGAATCAGAAAAGGAAGCATTCCCTTGGTAGATTTATAAACCTCAGAACTTGACATCAGTGTTATTGGTTATCCTGCGAGTTGGTTACCTATTGTCCCTGTGTGCATTAGCTTTTAAGTGAAGAGGAATGTGAGACCAGATTTATTACTTAGTATGTGCCCTTCATAGTTTCTTATCAATACGTGTGGAAACGGTACCCTGCTGTCTTTATTGAGTGTTGAGTCAGCCAGGTTAACAAATACTTATGTCATCTTCATAAAACCCTTAACCAGAAACCTACTGAGGTAATGCCATATATACAATTCTAAACTTCACTGATATTTAGAATCTGTATTCTGTTACCCTAAGAAAGAGACAAGTAGTATCCATTAGGTCCAAGATTCTGTTTCAAAAAGACACATCTATTTTTCCGGATGTGCTATGACCTGTACTTGGAACTCCATGTTCCTTGGCCTCAGAGAGCAGATTCCAAGTCGTGTCGTACACTTGAGATTCTTGCCTTTCTTCTCCGAGTTTCCTTAGTGCTTCTCTGAATGAGCAAACCACAGTCATTCCACAGACCTATAAGCAGACAAGTTACTGATTTTAAAACTGTTGATTATACAGCAAAAGAACAATTTATACATTAAGTAGTTTGTAAGTTCTACCTATTCAAACCTCCCAAAACACATCTCTCTGAGAGCTGGGTGCTAAGGCTCCTGCATCGTTGCTGCAGCTAAACAAATGACCACAGTAGCTATCTTCGGTGACAGAGAAATCCTTCTCCCGCCCTCCAAAATCTCCTTCAAAAGTCCAACGGCCCATCCTG
>NW_006439568.1:7379970-7430593 GCF_000325575.1 Pteropus alecto | reverse complement strand
AGGAGAGGAGAATCAAGCTGCTTAATTAAGAGTTAAATAAACTTTCCTTTTGGTGGTGAGCAGCAGCAAGATGGCAGGGCAAGTTTCCAAGAAGAGGAAATGTATTGCTGGTGGCATCGCCAAAGCTGAACTGAATGAGTGTTTCAGTCAGGAGCTGGCCGAAGATGGCCACTCTGGTGTTGAGGTCAGAGTTACAGCAACCAGGGCTGCAATCATTATCTTGGCTACCAGGACACAGAAGTTTCTTGGCGAGAAGGGATGAAGGATCCGGGAATTGACCACGTGGTTCAGAAGAGGTTTGGCTTCCCTGAGGGCAGCATAGAACTTTATGCCAAAAAGGTGGCCACAAGAGGCCTGTGTGCACTGCCCAGGTGGAGTCTCTGTGTTACAAACTCCTAGGAGGCCCTGCCGTGCGGAAGGCCTGCATGTGTGCCGCGGGTCGCTATGGAGGGAGTGGAGACCGAAGGCTGCAGGGTCCTGGTGTCTGGGAAACTCTGAGGACAGACATTTAAATAAAATCTTTTTAAAAGAAAAAAAAAAAGAGTTAAATGAGCATGATGGTCCCTGAGAATATGAACTATTGTTCTGTGACGCTTAGTTTTTGACGGTTTTCTATGGTCTTAAGAATTGAAACCCTACAGTCATCAGTTTTCTGCATGTCTCCACCAGCAGAGAGAAAGCAGGATCTCCCTTCAAGAACTGAGGCCGCTTGCAAAACCTAGTCTGAACGAAACAAGATAAAACTTCCCAGGACTTCCTCACCGGTAGGTGACATGGAGATGTGAAGGCACAAGGCCAACTGTAAAAAGGAAGTGGAAATGATGCCCTTTAGTGCTCCCTCTGCCAACGACGTGGAAGTTATGATGAGTCTTAGAGTCTTGGTGAGAGAACACAGCTCATCATTGATGAAAATCTGTGCTCCAGTACCCAAACCATATCTGTTTATTTACTACCACCGAAGCCAAGGTCAGCCAGGAAATTAGATTGAGAAGAAAGTAGCTATATTACTTTTGAAGATATGGATTAGGTGAATCTCTTCACTTCTCTGAGTTATAATATCTTCAACTGTAGTTTAGGGATAATGCTTTATCAATACTGGATTGACGATTGAGGCAAATGAGATTTTAGAAGACAGATTTGAAGGCTGCAAGGAACTCTACAAATTAAAACACGACAGTGATGATCAGGAAATTTTATATTGTATCTATTCCAACATAGTGCTATATTTAAACTCTTAGTTCTATATTTAAATGTGTTAACTCCTGTTAGTATTTTGAGGGGAAAAAAATCTTGTTGGAAAAAAATAAGTAAAAATAAATTAAAATGAAAACACATACATTAAAAAGAGGAATCACCCTACATTATCAAAGAGTTGAAATGTATGTAGTGGAATTGATTGACTCTAGGTCAATATGTAAATAGTGCAAGACAATTATAAGCCAATGCCATAAAATTCAACTTTGTTTCACTTCCATTTCAAATGTAATTCAAGTGCCTTTCAACAAAGATTTATTCTGAAGCCAACTCTTTCACATCCCATTAGGTTAGTGCATTTTATTTGCATGAAAATCCAATTTGATTTGATGTTGATGTCCAGCCACTCTATGAGTAGGAGACAGAAAAGATCTGTTAAAGATAAAAATGGCCAAAGGGGAGATGGACATAATTTTTGAAATTTAGCTGTAAACAACACTCTTTTTCCATTATTATTGCTGTTGAAGGCTGGGCCTGTGTCCTGCTTAGATTCCAACCTTTTACCCTGCTTGACATCATTCCCCTAGCATATGCTCTGTCCGCCCACCACCAGAACCACCCCCTCCCAAAAAAAATATTGCATCAGCTGCCACAGATGAGGGAAACATTAATAACAGTATATGGAATATTTCCACACAATCACGACATTTAAAAGCTTCCAGAGTCCTCCCAAGATCTGTCAATGGTTATTCTGCTTTTCAGTTTTGTTAGAATTTGGCTCTTCAACAACATTGTTTGCGTGTACGATAATGTAGGAGTTGGGTTTTGGAATATGTAATGAGAAGGCTAGAATTTGTCCTCTTATTCAATAGCACAAATATTCCCCAATATTCTAAGGACCTGATTTTCAGATATTGAGAAAAAGTTGGAAAGAACAGAAATGGATTGATTCTAAGATAATAGAAATAAACATTTATTGAGAAGTACTTAATTGGACAATTTGTATACATATGCTAAAATAATTCTTATAATTACTCTCTAAGGTGGAAGTTAACTTCATTTGATGAAGACAAAGGGGGCTCAGAGAGGCTGTGTGTCAATTGTCCAAGGTTATTGTACAGTCATTAAATGGCAAAGCAGGGATTCAAAACATAGGCCTTCCATCTAACTCTCTACCCTCAATGATCAACGGTTCAGATTTAATGATGTAGTGATTAGAGGTCCTCATTCAGATGATCAAACTGAGATATTGGTGGGGAAAAAAATATATTTTAACAATTGATACCTTGAATCCACTTGGGGAAGAGTTTTCTTTCTTTCTTTAGCTGGGGGAGGTGAGAACATGATGGTTTGACTGAGAGCAGGAGAAGCTGAACTGTTCTGCTTAAAAAGAAAACAGGAATTTAGGTTTGGAATGAATAATGAAAATGGAAGGAGAAGAAAGAAGAGAGAGGGAGGTGACAAGTTTTCCAGACGATGTTTTACAACAAGTGATGGCCTAGATTCAGTGTTCAAGTTATGTTACCCTATCTCTATGCACACATCCTTTTTCTTCCCAAACTTTCAGTAAAATCAACTCCGGTCCCAACTCTTGTATGAGAAGTAGCTGAAAAGAAAACAAGATGCGATTTCACATCTGCATCAGAGAAGGGTGGTGAGAGGAGTAAAATTCAGAGCTGAGGAAGCACAGGAAATGTGCCACCTCTAGCAGAGATGCTCACGTGACTGTGGAGAGGCCGCCGTGCATCCCACAGATATAGAAGAGGCACTGAGTTTATATAAATGTCAGGGAAATGACACCCCTGGGTTACACTCGATCATCTAGGTCATACTGTCTTGATGTCAGCCCTCTCAGCCCACAAGGCTGAGTAAGAGAGGCATCTAGGAAGTTATTGACATCATGCCCTTTCAATAGCTTCTGTTCATGGTTGTAATTAAAAAATGGTAGTAAGATTCCTCTCCCACGGACCCACCATTCCTGTTGATATCACTATATCTGCCTTTCACCTCAAAGAACCATAAGGAAATTAAGAGAATCTCCTTAGATAAAAAGCTGGGAAACCATGATCCATATCTGAAGTTCAGTCAAATGTTGAGCTATCTACCATCAACAGTATCACCATTGCGTGAGTTACAGCCCCTTTGCAAAGAGCCATCCAAATCACTCCTTCTGCCAGATGGCCTTACAGTGTATTCTCTGCTCAGCACTCCTTCTCCTACAGGCCTCTGAGTACTGTAAGGATTTCTGGCCACCAAGCTTGCTGATAGAACCCTTATTGTAACAATAATAATAGATTTGAAAGAAACAGAAAAATCTAGTTTGATCTCCCAACGATTGTAAGAATCCTTTCTCTAATAACCCCAGTGGGATTGTTATTCATTCTCTTAAACACACCTAATGACAAAGACATTTCTAAAAGGAAATTATTTCTGTTTTTGTATAACACAGACCATTAGAAAATATTTTCTCACATCAAGCCTAAATTATACTTCTGGTCCTAGCTTAGTTCAGGCATCTGGAACAGCATAGGTGGTATTCTTCCTCCATCTGTCTGTTCTTCAATTATTTGATGACAACTCTCATGTCACTACTTAAGTCATACTAAATGTACTCATTTTTTAGTATAATTTCCAGATGTTTTTCCACATAAGTAACCACTTCCGGGCACATTCCATTTGCCAGTATTCCTCACAGATGTGCAGAAGGGAATCCCATGCTCCAGATGTGTTCTTAACTGAGCAAATTTCAGTAGTACTTGTATGTCTTTCTTCTGCACATGGGTCCTTTAACAAAGCAAATAAGATAACTAGCTTTTCAGGACATTGTATCAAACTCAAATACTGAGGTTGCCATTCCTTGTTATTCAAACTGATTTTTTTTCCCTGATATCTTGTTTTCTATATACATTTTTTACTTATCTGAAAAGTTGAACATGATTCTCTGGATATTATGCCCCATTTGATAATGTTATGGACACCAGACCTATGTCCTAATACTTCCTAATCCTGGGGTAATGCAGAAGAGTCAAATATTATGTAGCTAGTAGAATTTTGCAAATTTTATACAGTGTTATTTTTAGACTCATGGCTTCAACCATTTCATGAAGGTCACAGGGCTCAAGCTCAATTCAGAAAGAGAAATTTTAACACAGATTTTATTTGTCTTGTTAGCATAATATATTGCTGATTCTATGTTCAATTTCCCCCTCTTGATTAACATGATTATTCACTTTATAAAAGGGGGCAGAAAAATAGGAACCTAGCACTATCTTATCCAGGAATTTGTTCCTTCCTTAGAGATTGTTAGTCTAATACTCTAAGTATGATAGTATATTTGGAAGAGCCCAAGTTTACTAAATTTTCTGTATGAGGAGAGCTATTCTTTATCAGAGGGTCATTAGGAAGAAAAAGCTATAGTATCGTTAAGAAAATAATTAGGAAAAATGAAAACTGCTCTGATCCAAAATGTTGAAACATGAACTAGGAGACAGTATTAGAAGTGGGAGAAGAGAGAAAGATGAGCTTCTCTGAGTTTGCTTCTAATACTGCTTTAATTTTAAACCTCTTTATAAACACTGATACCAGACCCCTGGGTCACTAGGCTTCTTTCCATACCATTATGCTTCTTCTTATATTATCTCAAACAAGCCCCACCTCTCTGTCGTAGATGTCAGAATAACTTCTACAGTATCCCTTCCAAGTAATCATCGAAATTCTGCTGAAATGACCCCACGGTAGGAAACACAGATTTTAAGTCAGCACAGCCCATTATTGAAAAGCTCATACCTCACACTCTTAGAAAGCTATTGGTTTATTGTTGAATTGGGAAAGTAAAATATAGACTTGTGTCTGGTCCTTGTAACCACTAAGAGCAGTGGAAACATATGGGAAATGATTTTCAAGAATTCTATTTAGAATCAATGATACTGATTATGGAGAAGGAAAAAATGGCATCCTTTATATAAAACTAAAACTCTATCTCACTGCATTTCCAGTGCCTAAAACTCTACCTAGCACATAATACTCAGTAAATATTTTGTGGAGTGAATGAATGTAAGATCTTCCTATTAATATCATATCAGACCACTGAGATTTCACTCAACACGTGTATTTCCTCTTCCATGACATGATAATGTCCTCTGATGGCATCCTTTGTCTAGGATAAGCTTTTCTAATTTTTTCAATAGTTTCTGAAATAATATATTTTATTGACCTCCTCAACCCCGTATTGATTGCCTCCCCCAGTATGTGACACTCGGAAGACAGTATTTCAGGTGAGGGCTGGCCAAGATAGGTATTAGGGAGTCAGGGGTGGAGGGGAGGGAAGTTGCCCAGAAGAGAAGCCAACTTTTCTACCATTTGTCTGACTTGCTTTCTCAGAATTTTCTGATAGTTCTTCCAGAGGCATCTCCAAAATGAATTTAGTAAATCAGTCCTTTGGAAGCCCACTCCTTTAGAATGAAATACAGCTTAAAGCTCGAGTATGTATCTAAGAATATGGTTTAGAAAGACAAAAACTAAAAGAAAAACACTTTCAGCTAAATTTCAAACTACAAAAGCATGGTACCCTCAGTATCTGTGGGTAAATTCTTTAATGACAGCTTTAATTAATTTGGAATTTCACCAAGACATAAATTTATTCATACCTATTTTTAAAGACAAGAATATTGATTTTGGACCAGCAATAAATTCCTGTAATATCTGTCCTCAGTAAAAAAAGCCAAGACAATTCTAGTCCATTTCTTTTTGTCTTAAAAACATTATGCCAAAACCATCATTTTGTTGGCTGCATACATTCTGATTTATATTCAATGAGAGTTGTAAAAGGCTTTTATAGGGGAGACAGCCGAGTGACATTTTCCTATAAATCACGACCATTTTTACTGCCACAAAGTTCTAGGGCTGAACTTCAAATGTAACCGTGCTGTAAACTCTGTGGATGGAACCGCATTCTTGCTGAATGAGAAACATGTTTCCCCTTTCACCGTGAGCAACTGCACATTCCTATCAGTCTCTGGCAGATGAGAGCATCCCAGGAGCCCAGGGAATCACGCTCAGCTCTGATGTAGCAGCCCATGAAACACAGGTCACCCAGGACACCTTTGAGCAGAGCAATGCTTTCAGCTTCATGAATCACTCAGATTGGTACAAATACTGGGTGTTGAGCTGAAACAAACTAGGCATTAAAGATAACAAGAGTGAGGGGCAGTGAATTTTAGCACACACTAGTGTTGAGATCAGAAATATGACCCTAAAGAAAGGAATCATATTTCATTCAATGTGAATCCTCACGAGAACTTCTGGTTATGGAAATGTCATCTCTGTGCGTAACTTTTCTAAACCCTCCAGGGACCACTCCTGTTAAAGTTCAAGGTAGCTCTCTTTTATAAGAATGCAGCAGAGAGCAGAGGAAAGAGAAGGGTGCCAGGGATTAGAATCTCCAAATTTTCTTTCAACTTGTCTTAGTCATAAGAACCTGGGTTGAGAAGGCCGAAAGATGGCTTGATTTTGAGAAGATATGAAGCCATTTCATGCCTAGATTTCTTATCTATATGCAATGTATCTCCTGGTAAAAATTCAGGTGGAAGAAATGTCACTATGTTTTTCCCCCAAGTCACATTAAATTTGATTTGAGTATTCACTGCCTAAGATAAAGCTTCAGTATCATTTTTGGAAGTTTTCTACCTCATTTTTTTTTATTGGTACCAGAACCCAAACTTGTGTAGTCTGGGGAAAAAATGAGACAGAAGCCTCTGGTCCTCAGTCCAAAGTGGTAACCGCTGTGACTGCTTCTTTCCCAAGACGGTCATCCATTCAAACACATGCAGCTCTGTTGGCAGTGTCTCATTCTTCGTGCCACCTTCGGATGCAGAAGTCTTTACGTAGGCTCCCAAAGGCCTGCAGCTTTGTACCTAGTCTGTCCCGGCACCAATGCATCCCTCTGCCAAAGATCTCTCTACTTTCATAGCGTTATTAGGAGCAGGGATCCCCCAGACCTTTGCCCTTCATCCACATTTGTAGTCTGGCAAAACTACCAGCCTGGATCAGACCAGGCTCTGTTTCAGTTCAGGAGAACCATAGACTGCATTTTATCTGACAACACAGCCTCATCATATTGAACACTTTTTGCATGCACAAACCCAGGCTTGCATGCATGCCTGTGTGAGTACATGTGCACGCACACATACACAAACAGAATTCACTGGCCCTTAGGAATAAGGAGAGCTCAGACCTGCTGACTTTTCCTGGAAGAAATGAGGATAGAGACAGGGATGTTTTCATTTTATTTTCTGGTGAGTCCATAGCAAGGTTGTGTTTGTTAGGGACAAAGGAGGGGCAATTACAACATTTCATTCATCATGTAAAGTACGGGGGAAATCTCAACCACTCATTTGGTATTCATCACCAATTAAATGCCCATCGATTCTAAAGCTGGGCCTCCAGTCTCTTTCTTTCTCATAAGCTCCGCATTTGTACGTTAAACCCTTTCCCAAGCTCCTCTTGGCAACATATCAAGAGCCAAGTCCATTATCTCTATTCCACTCCTCCAACCTACCCTTTCTTCTGTGTCACATACATCTGTGAATGGCACCAGCATCATCCAGCCAGAAACATGGGTGTCATCTTCGAGCCTTTCCTCTTTCCCAGTCCACATGTAACCAACCACAGGGTCTATTGATTTTACAATCTTAAAGTAGCTTAAATCAGTTCATTTCTCTTCTACCATTCCAAGTCAGTCTGTCATTTATTTCCTGGGTTATCACTATAGCTTTTTAATTAATTCTCCTTCTCTGGATGTTGTTTTGGGCTCACTTCTATCCAAACTACATTATAGCCAGAATGCCCTCTATAAAATGTAAATTGTTGCAGTGTGCCTATCCTAATTCCATAATAAGGCTTTCTGTCAGATTTTAATATGGCTATCCTACGTTTTCCTGCTATGTCTTTTTCCATTTATACTTTTTAGAATTAGCTAAGATACTATAGCAACCAAAATACAATAATTCAGTACAATACAAGCTCTTCCTTCCCTTCCTTCTGTAACAGTCCCAAGTCGGTATCCGTTCTCTGGAGATGAATCTGCTCTAAGCTGTTCTTCAGGGAGCCCAGTCACATCCACCTGTGGCTCTGCCATTTCTTAGGGTCTACTCCGGATCTGCATCCAGCCAACTAGAGGAAAAGGCATGATGGATGGTATGGTAGCATTTGTGGGCCAAGTCTGCAAATGGCACATACGGCTTCCACTCACATTATACATGGCCGTGTCCAGCTGCAAATGAGGCAAGCTAAGTGGACTTTTGTGGTTGGCCAGATAAATTCTTTAAGTTAACAAAGAAAGAAAAGAATTCTTCATCACTTTTACTGTTTGTTAGAAAAGATTGCCTAAGAACAATCTTGGGTATCTGAGTGGCAGAAGGGTGATAGTATAATTAAGAACATGGGCTTCTAAGACATACAAGTTTAAATCTTGGCTCCGGTGATTCCTAGTGGGTGATTTGAAATAGTGACTTGACATCTGTGAGATTCAGTTTGTTCACCTGTAAAATGGGAATAATAACAATAAGACATGGACTTTTATAAGGATTAGAAAGATATTAGAATCAAATAAGTTCTACTCTGTGACATTTGGCAAATTATGTAATATACTCTAGACCTTTCTTTTGTCATCAATAAAAGGATTATAACTCCTTATACCTCACAGAATAATGTGGGAATTAAAGCACATAAAATATTTTACATCATGTTGTGCATATAATAAGTCCTTATACATGACAATTATGATTAAAGAAGTAAACTTAGTCTATCAGGAAGAAGTTATTTACATGGTAAAAATATTTTTCCCCTTCCAGAGGGAATAACTGATGATTTCAAACTCTACCCTCTTTCTTTCAACTCCTGTTAGGATTTAAAATTTTTTCAGACCACAAAACTCAATAATGCAAAAAATGTAAGTATTTTTCCTAGTTTCTGTCCAAAACTCCTGTGGCACCTAAAGCAGAAATTGGATTTTGTGATTTCAAGGTAAATTTAGTCCTTGAAGGGTTTTCTCAGTCGATTGAATGAAAACTCAATGTATGATTCAACACCAGCCCCGCTTTGCGGTGGTCTCCAAGAATCAAGACACCCTCCGAGGAAGTTAAGACCCAGGATGAAACGCCTGGTTCTCAGTCATCGGCTGCCCATGCTGGCCTCCACTGAGGTGTACAAAGCCCTGTTTGACCCAAGGTTTTCCTTAAACTTTCTTGGTTATCCTTTGTCCTCACTGTCATTTATGTCTGGTCCTTGTCTTCCATCCACTGCTTCAGTCCACTTCCGTGCTTCCATCCGCTGCTGCTGTTATGATGACTGCAACAGCCTCATGGCACAGCGGGATTTTCTATCACAATATGTCATAGCTACAGAAAACTCAGGGGAACCGCCTCCCCTCTCTCTGCCCTGCTCCCATGCAGCCACCTCTCCCTCCTCTACTGTTTCTATGTCATAATCACTCAGAAAAACATCTGCAAGTCTGTGGGCTCCCAGGGCTCAAAGGGGGAAATCGAGGCATTGTCCTCTTTATTCGAAGATGCCCCAAGTTACCTGGGAGGTCTATCTTCCTCCTTTTGGGGGATCATGACTAATCCCAAGAAAAGGGAAGGGGCAGAGCCCCTCTGAGAACCATCAGCATCAAACAAATTTGCTTCTTCTCAAAGTATCTCTTTTCTTCTCCAGCTCATAATATCATTTCAAGTTTAAAGTTATGAGTACCTAATTTACTTTTGAAACTTGAAAGTCATGAATTTTACACCTTGATTTCTGTTTCATTGTGATATTTCTTTCACAAAGAAAAGAAAGCTTAGGTCAAATTTCCAGGGTCACCTCCTTGTCACTGAGAAAACAGAGGCATCAAAGAGAAATGATACTGTTTTACAATCACCAAAGTCAAGACACATTGTGCATCTATACTCATGCTTAGTGTCTTTTTTTTTAGCTTTATTGAGTAAGTGTCCCTTATCCTATAAAAGAGTAGCCTCTCATCCCCTGGGACCCATCGTCATTTCCTTCTCAAGGTCTCCTCATCAAATAATTCCTTTTTCTTCTATATCAGGTGTCAATAAACTTTTTCTCTAAAGTAAATACTTTAGTGGCCATAAAGTCATTGTCATGACCTCAGAACTCTGCCATTATAGCAACAGACAATACATAAACCTATAGGTGTGGCTGTGTTCCCATAAAAGTTTATTTATGGACATTAAAATTTGAATTTTTGGATAATTTTCATAAGCCACTATTATATTTTTAATTTTTTTTAACTATTTACAAATGTAAAAACTATTCTTAGCTTGTGGGTCATCAGTAGTCTATAAAAATAGGCAACGGGTCGGATTTGGCCCATAGGTTATAGTTTGCCAGTTCTTGTATATATTATATATCTCATCACTTACCAGACTATTGTATTGGCAACCAGTTATTTTACATGTTCTAGTGTCTGAAATTAAAAAAAAAAAAAAAAACAGAAAAAACTTCTCTTGATTCTCCAAATCTTTCTAGCTACTATATTATTTCTCTGTTGATCTGCATAGCACCATTTCTTAAAATTTTTCTATACATTTATCCCACATATTCATCTCAATTATTTTTCATATCATCCTAATGTCGTTTTCATCCCACCACTATAAAAAAAAAATACCCTCTCTTGTAAAGGTCACCAATTATCTCTATGTTTCCAAATCTAATGATACTTTTTGGGCTGTATTTTATTTGATTTCTCAGCAGTTTCAACACGGCTAACTACTCCCTCCTTGAAAGATTCTCTTCTTGCTTAGCGACATTTAGTTCATCTACCTCTTGGTCATTCCTTCTCAGCCTTTGCAGCTGACTCCTCTACTTATGCCACAATTCTACCTGATTTTCATTCTCTCTCCAAGTATCCTCATAGCCTTACCTATAATCTCTATTCTGACAATTCCAAAAATGTGTGCCTCTTCTGCCCAGACCATTCCTCTGATCTCCAGACTCATGTAACCGATTATCTACTTGGTACGTCTGTCCCGACACATGTCTAATGGGCAGCTCAGAGTTGACAAAGATACTGATTTCCGTCTCCACCTGAATCCCATTTTTCCTCCAGCCTTCCCCAGTAAATGGCACCAATATCTACTTAGATACTCAAATCATCTTTGACCTTGATTTCTCTTTTCCTCTCACCTACCACATGTTAATAATCAATAATTCCTGTCAATTCAACCTCTAAAATATTTCTTAAATCTACTCTTTTCATTTCCACTGTGTAACTCTCATCCAAACCACCACTTCACTTAACTGCATTACAGAAATTACCTCTTCTCAGTCTGACTTCCGCTCCCCTGCCCCGCTGCATTCTCTTTACACAGAATTGAAATATTTTTGGTACATGAATTAAATCATGTCACCCATGTGCTTTAAAGCCTCCTATGGCTTCCCATTGCCCATGAGATAAAACCCAAACTGCCTCCCACCATCTGCAAAATCTTACAGGACCTTTTCTGTCCTCATTTCATGCTCTCTTTCTCCTCGATCACTATCTCTATCATAGCTACCTCTGCCCGGTCCTCAAATGACCTCAAGGCCTTTATGTGCTGCCTTTTCTGTTAGGGGCATTCTTCCTATGGCTATTTAAAAGTTTGTCTTGAGGCTCGAGGCTTTCCATGGACCGAACCCTAAGGAGCCTTCCACCCCTGACATTTGCTCACTAACCTAGCTTAGATTCTATTACTCATATATTATCTACTGATTGTAGATAAAACTTAGTTATCTGCTTATTTTTTTTTGTTTGTTTGCTTCTTCTCCCTTTGGATTCCATGAGGTCAGGGATCATATCTGTCTTGTTCCCCATGGTATGCACGACACCTTACACAATATCCGATAACACAATGCACAGTTGATAAATGAACATGTGTGCTTAATTTTTTAAAAAACAAGGCAAGTCTTAGAATGCTACGTTTAACATAGACTGTTAGACTTAATCTAATTCCCTCATTTTACAGATAAATAAACTAAACCCAGAGTGCTGCTGGTTAACTGAATAAAGTCATCGCCTCAACGGAGTTAGAATCCAGCTCTTTCATTTCCAGCCCAGGGTGTTGGCTCTGCCTCACAGTGGGCAAGGCCAGGAGATCATGGGAGTAATCTTTTTTCTATGTTTCATTTATTTTCCTTTATCATGGGTAATGTTTCAACCTTTAAATAAATTCCTAGAGGATGGGGACAGCCCTTTTAATTTGCCTAATGCAGCAAAAAGGAAGATAACTGCAAAATTTTTCCAGACATTTTGTTTATAGCCCTAACGTTTATGTCCAATAAAACTTAAATTGAATTTAACCTACTTTTAATATTTCAAACCCTAGTTGGTTCATGTTTTCCATATAAAATCTGCAGTTCCATCTTGGCATCTTGCATTTCCATCCTCTTTTTCCACCACCGAGTGGTCTGGCTCTCCCCTGAGTGTGGCAGCCAGATGACAAATGCTCTTCCAAATAACCCCAGGAGTGGCTTCTCCTTCTGCACCGGTTCGGCAGCCAGCTCAGAGAGTGGAAAGAGCAGGGGTTAGAAACCGGGCACCCCACTTTACAACCCTGGCTCTGCCACTCATTCCCTGTGTCACCCTGGACAATTTGCTTAAACACCCTGGCCACAGTCCCCTGATTTGTAAAGAATTCAGAATCCAATCTTTCCAAAGTTTCCAGCTGGCCCTGACACTATATGGTTCTAGTTTCTACACATAAAATAAAATGTTGCACCATAAGATTAATTCATCTCGTTTTCCTCTTTTTCTTTCCCATTTCATATCTTGGTTTCTTCTTTTATGATGTGACCTCCTTAAGGAATCTTAAGATTTCTAAAAATCTTAGGAACCCTTAGAATCTTAGCATCCTTAAAGAATCTCTTCTCAAAATCCAAATCACTCCTAAAAATATTCCATTCCTTTCACTGATTTTGCTCCAGCCTCTTCAAGGTGATGCCTTAAACAAAACAAAAATGCTCGCTAGCCTGAGAATTGATGACCCAATCGGCAGACTCAGCACATGCTCTGGGTACCACCGAGGTCAGGAATTGCAATTTCTGAATGTTTCTGGAAAACGCCTAAGAAACCTTCTGGAGCCCTGAAGTCTGTTCTTCTGCTGCCAGTGGTAGTCAGATATACACTCAAACATCCAAGAAGAATGGACGGTTTTTCCTAAAGTATGCCACTCCCTGCTTAAATTGAAGGTACTAAAATTATATAATAATCATCCTTATCTATGTCAGGGGCCATTTTATTGACAGGCTGCCACAAAGCGAAGTCATTCATACTTTCATTCACTTACATATTTAACAAATGTTTTTTCAGAAATCAGTACGTGTCAGGCATTGCCTTACATGCTGGAGATCTAGAATGAATAAAGCACTAATCAACGCTTTCAGAAAACTTGGTCTCCTTGCCCTGCTAGAAAAGTAAACATGTAACTAAGTTTAGAGTAATAATTGCTACAATTTCCTTTTGCAGATTTCATGGCTATTCTGAATGATGTATTGGGAGTCAGTGAGTCTGGATGGCATCACGGTATTTTCAGTACTCAAAGCCTACATAAGACTTAACCCAGCCATGTGCTTTGTGAAAATTGCAAGAGTCCAAGGTGGAAAGGTGGGAGAGTGGTGATTCCCCTTTTATGGTACTAGGGAGTCTGAAGAAGCTAGCTACATTTGGATGGAGTCAAAAACCCCACGATCTCTTTTTAAAGTCCCAGGCAAATGATGCAAATTCTATACAGGTTTTGTAAGAGCTGTATACAAGAGCTTTGCTGAAAAGCTCATGCCTGCTCTTCTCATCCCAACTCTTGACGTGGAAATAAATTCCCTAAAAATCCAGAGTTGTTGCTTGGCTCAGTGGTCCAGTTCCCAGCAGGAGCAGAGAGACAGGAAGCCACACCAGGGTTTCCTTCCCACCAGCTGACACAGTGCCACATGCCACTATTGAGAGCTTGAGTGAAATTATTATCTCTGCAGGTAATTTAGAAAAGAAGGTTGTTTTTGCCTTGGTAGTGTAGAGTTTGTATTCAGTTTATAACGCTTTCTAGTTGCCTTCATTCTTTAACTATGGTACAAAGCCAGAGGAATGCTAAACCTTAGAATAACAATAATTATAACTTAACCGAGCCTTTACCAGGAGCAAAATATGGTTTTTCAATCTTTAAGCGTCTCTTCTCCTTGAATTCTCCCAACACCCCTATGAGGTAGGTACTAATACAATCATCCTCACTTTACAAGTGAGGAAACTGAGGTGTAAAGAGATGTTAAATAATTTTTCCTATGCTACACAACTAATAAGAGATTAGTTAAACTGGAAGTTCATCTGGTCATAGCCTGTGTGTTTACCTGCTAAGCTAGATTGCCTCAAATTCTAAATATATATATTTAAAATATGTGTATATGTATACACACACATATATTTCTATAGTATGAATTACTGTGGATGCTAAGTAATTTGAAATATTATGGTTAACTTAAAAATAAATTCTTTTTTAAATGAACAGAACCAAAACTTCAGATAATGAAAAAGTTCTAATGATGAAATAAGAGATTTCAAATATGTTGTAGTCTCACAGTGGGCCCCTCTGAGTTTTTCCTATTTCAACCTCTGCAGCCAACTCCTCTGGGTGTGAACTGACTCTTCCTTGCTGTTAGGAGAAAAGGTTTAGATGAGACAGAGTAAATGAATCAAATTTAAGTGTCTCATTCAGTTATTTCGTCTCGAATTTCATCCCTTGCTCTGTTCCAATGAGCCAGCTACTCTTTCAGGCGGTTCTGCTGGAACTCACGATCTCAGCTCCAGGTCTGTCCTCGCACCTCCGAGCCACTTAGAGTACCCTCCGCAGAGTGCACGGCTATGTGAATTATGATTGGCAGTTCCCTTAGTGGCCACAACATCTTCTCTAAACCAGTATGTGAGGGTGACTTAATTTGCATATGATACATTTAGACGGCTAGAAGGTTGGGGATATCAGCATCAACATGTACACTAATCCTATGAACACATTAGGTTCAGCGAACACATTAGGTTGCATCCTCTTTTAGGGCGGCAGTGAATAGCAGCAACCCTAGGACAACCAGTCACAGAAACGGAGTTCCCAGTGATAAAAATAAGAACCCAAAGCTCTCCTGATCAGTGGCACCAGCTGCCACTACAATGGTCCATGCTCTCCTTACCCTCTCCGAACACTTGAAGGTTTAACCTCTGGCTGAAAGCTCTGAACCGCAGTCATCCATCTTGAGCTTTAGACATTGAAGCCTTTGACTCCTACCCAAAAAGAGTGTGTGTGTGTGTGTGTGTGTGTGTGTGTGTGTGTGTGTGTGTGTGTGTAATATGTGTATTAGTAGGAAAGTTTGGCTTGGAGAGACTGAAGTAATTTTATATTGAGTAGTTCTGTCCATTTGAATATAAAGATTATGTAAATAACTTGAAAGACTACCTGTGGTTAGTCTCTACTTATTGTATCAAAGACAGCAGAGTCAATACGAACTAATTCACTGAAGGTCTTAGACTCCATCCTTCCATTTTCTTTTGCCAATTTATTTCTACTACTTTTTCCAAGCCCATTCTTCGGCATTTATGTTTACAGTTTGTTCCACATCCAAGGTTTTATGCACTGCCTAAATTTTATAATTATGATGTAGAGGAATTTCTAGTCTGTCCTTTTTGGAGCACAAAACAGACATTTCGTTGACTATTTATTGGAGGAATCGATACTTGCTAGATAGTCAGTGAGTTGACTGAGAGATAAATCAAATGCTGAGAATGAAGAGACTATGACCACAAAGCTTTGACAGGCGTATGTCAAACTGAACTTCCCACCCTCACCACGCGCAAAACAAATGCGTGAGTGGAACCTCATGTTCTAAAGACCCATCATCCTACACATTCTAAATTTTAAAAATAAATAGTAAAATAAGGGGAAATAGAGCTCTCCGCAATTTGTAGATGAGAAACATGAGGCAGAATGCAGTAGTGATTCGACTGAGCTTTTTCCACTTAATTTTATTGCCTCTTAAAAATGACTGAGACAACCACGGAACGACTTTATGCTGATTCACTGAAAAACTCAGAGTCAAGCCATTGTGATTTCTCATTTCTGTTTTGCGACAAAGTATTTTTTTATGTCTGCAAGTGAAGTAGAAGTGTAAAATCGATTAAGAAGGATGGAGACTGCTGTGAGTCTGGATCGGAGAGAATTTTTCACCCTGACTGCAAGGCAAACTCATTACTCCTTAATGAAGTGTTTTCCTTTGTTTCAACCTTCAAATTTAATACTTACAAAAAAGAGATGATGGTTTTGGATATAAAATCATATTCAACACGCCATAAAGCTGAGGGATGAGAGAAGAGGAGGCAAGAAAAATTAATATTTATGGTTACTTAATAGATGTTTTTAAAAATTCAGAATCAATATTTTGAAAGACTGACTTCTGTTTAAGTTACAGAAAATAAATGGAAAATCTTGGGGTAGGGTGGCCATGCCCAAGCTACTCAAATGCTAGGCAAACTGACATAGCAACTTGCTGTCTAGTATGCTTTTTGACTGCTCCGGAGACTGGAGGAGTATGAGAAATCTATATAATAGCCCATGATTTTTAACCTATTATGGTACATTTAGTAATAGCCCCCAAAAGGTATCTACGCTGTAATCCCCAGAACCTGTGAACATTATACTTTATATGACAACAGAGACTTTGAAGGTGTTTTTAAGTTAAGAATTTTGAGATGGGGAGATTATTCTGGACTATTCCAAAGGCCCAATATAGTCAAAATGGTTCTTATAAGAAGGAGGCAGGAGGATTAAAGGTAGAAGGTGATAGGATAATAGGAACAGTGATTGAAGTAATGTGACCATGAGTCAAGGAACGCTGGCCGCCCCGGAAGCTGGAAGAGGCAAGGAATGGATTCTCTCTTAAAGTCCTTAAAACGAACCAACCCAACTGACACCTTAATTTAACCCTCTTAGACTATCCTTTCAAATTTCTGGCCTCCAGAACTGTGAGAGAATAAATATGTGTTGTTTTCAACCACTGAGTTTGTGGTAACTTGTTACAGCAGCAATAGGAAACTAGTACACATAAGGGGAAAAAGAAACTTTATTGAAAGTCAAAACACATATCTTCTAGTTCTAGCTTTGTCACCAATTAGTTATGCAACCTTAGATAAATCATCTAATCTCTGTGTTTGGGTTTTCTCAGAAATATAATGGGAGGGGTACGAGGCGAAGAGATTAAAGCAGAGCTTGAAAACTGTTGGTCTACCATTTGAATTTAGCTGGTTAGGTGTGTTTTATTGCAAGGTGTTTAAAAGTATGGGCTACTCAAAATATTTTTTTAATCAAGATATTTCATATTTTAAAAAGAAAAAAAAAAGCCAGCATCATTTGGAAATGCGAAGGAGCTGGCAAACGAGCCTTATCTTCTCATGGCAATAATGCTAGTGCTAAATCCTGACGCTGCCTCTCAGATGGAGTGTGTTCTTTCTAGTTTGCCACAGTCCCCACCTAACCAGCCTTTTCTGACCCTATGACTCCAGATAGCAGGAATTTGTGTTTACCACCTCCACACAGGATGATTAGTATCTACAGGGAGAGATAGCAAAGCCATGCAACTCATGTGGAATACTGTATTGCAGTGGGCAGAATTCCAAAAGGGCCCTCCCGCATGCCTATGATTATGTGGCAAAAAAATTTTCAGATGTATTTAGAGGTCACCAGTCAGCTGTCTTTGAAGTGGTCAAAAGAGACATTATACCAGTGGGCCCAGTCTAACCGCATGAGTCTTTTAAAACCAGAGAGTTTTTCTCTGGGCGGTAGCAAAAGAGAAGGTGAAAAGATTTGGAGCAGGAAAAAAGACTTTGATGTGCCGTAGCTGGCTCTGAAGATGGAAAGGCGCGTATGCAAGGACCAGAGAGTAGCCTTGTGAAGCCGCGAGTGGCCCTGGCTGAGAGTCAGTGAAGTACAAGCACCTCGGTCCTACAGCTGGAAAGAGCCGAATTCTGCCAACAACCAAATGGCCTTCCATCCTTCCCCACAGCCTCCAGGTAAGGACCCAAACCAGTCAACACTTTGATTTCTGAGTGGAATGTATTAACTCAAAGAATTTGCCATATTCCAGCATCTGAATTCTTAAATGTATAGGCTCAGAAACATATTTTCTTTCAAATATGCTAATAGATTTTGAGGAAGACTCACAGTAACCAAGCTCATGATGCTGATGTATAAAACCAAGTATCATATAATGATTCAAAGTGACCCATGTAACACCCAAGAAAACTAAAATGCGAATGTCAGCAAGGCCGTTAACAGTCATTCGGGAGATAGAATTGTAATTCTGCTTACAAACAACACTTTGATAAATGTTCTTACAGTTAAAGCTTTGGGTACAATATCATAATTTCCTCGAATTAAAGTTCCTGGGACAAAGCAGAAGAATATATTTAAGGCTTTTAATGCATATTGCAGAACTGCTTTCCAGAAAGATGGTGCCCCACGCACAATCCCACTTGCCCTGTATAGAAGCGCATCCTTCACCAAACTTTATTGACACTAATGATCAATTTTGACCATTTGCCAACTTGAAAAGTAAATAATTATATTTCTTTGTTTTAATTGGCAATTTTTAAACTACTGAGAGTGACTAATTTTTTTATATTTTCATTGGCAATTTGTCTTTCTTCTTTTTTGTAATGGCTGTTCATGTTCTTTGTTCAATTTTCTATTAACTTGTTTATATTTTTCCTACTGGTTTATTGGAGTCTCTCACATCTTAAGAATATTAAGAGTAATATATTTTCCAAATGTTATTATAATTTTTTCTTTTCCTCTCTCATTAGGATTTTTAAATAGAGAATTTTTTATTAACTCTTTTATCGAATATTTTCTTTGGTGACATGCTTAGAAAATGTTGCTCCAACATCATATATTCATCCCTACCTATTTTCTCTCAAAATTTGATGGCTTTACTGTTTCCGTTTAAATGTTTAATCCATCTGGAATTCTGTTTTTTCCAAATTGTTAGCCAGTCATACCAACATCATTTACAGAATAAGTCAAGAACATGTCGGTATCTAATATCAGAATTCATGCAAACAGTATGATGACATTTGAGTATTTTTTCCCCTACTGGTAGTGCTCCCTTCTTTCTCATGTGCTCAGTATCTTCATATATTCTATCTCTTCCTTCTAAAAACTGTCCCAAGAAAGAGTTTTATATATTCATTTTCAAAACAGCCTTCGAGTACTGAGCACCCTCTATAGGTCAGGCTCTAAGCTAGATGTCTGAGGATACAAGACTGAATCAGCCACAGATCCTATCTTTAAGAAGCATTAAGAAATTTTAGGGATAATAATAATATGAACATTTACAACTATTTATTGAGCACTTACTATATGCCTCTCACTGAACTATTTCATAATCATTCCATTTCACCCTCAGGACAATGAAGGCACTATGTCGATTCTTACTTTTCACCACCTACTCTTCATTTATAAGTGACTAAAGGAACGATTGTTTCAGATGTTGAGATTGACAAGCAAGATGCCTTTTGAGTCCAAGCCAGCAGTCCTATAGAGAGTATAAAACTGAGTCACACAGAGAAGTTGGTTGGAGGAAATGGGATGAGAGAAGAGATCTGTAGGTCATCTCTGTTGACAAGCACCAGTTCTGGATGACCTGCAGAGGTTACATGCTGGGACCTAAACAACTACTCAGCCTTCAGAGAACTGGCAGAGCTCAGTGGGATGGCCATTTTGCTCCAAAGGTTAATATGGATGCCAGGAGCCAGTACAGCTCGCACACATAATGCCACGAGGTAGGGACTGATGTATGTGTTCTGGTTGGTACCCATTCTGCCTTAGCTCCTGGGATGCCAGTCCTACTAACCTACAAGCCTTGAGGCCCAGATGCAGAGGCCACAGGCATTCACGTCTTCAATAGCACCAAAAATCACATAAAATCGAATCCCCACCATAAATCTCTTATTCCACAACACTCACAGGGGTTGTGTTTCTCTGCTAAAACACTAATTGATACAACATCTTGAAATGCTAAATAACAAATATAGGTTTGTGGTAGTCTCTGGGGAGGGAGGAAGGAGAATGGATTGGCTATTAGTTCACCAAGGTCTTCAATGCTATTTATATAATAAATTATACATTTTTTTATAATTTATTTGTTATAGTAAATTTACAGTAACCATAAAATTTTGTATGTTTTGTGAAATTGTATGCTGTAATAGGTTTGTCAATTAATTAAGCTGGTTGCTGAGTAAACATGATTGAATGAACAAATGTGTGCTACTGGGCAAGTTACTCGGCCTCTCTTCTTTTTCCTTCCTTCGTCTGTAAAATAATAGGATTAAATTATATTTATGAGCCTGTTAGATCTAAAAATTCTTGAGCTCCATCAGTACAATCTGTTGATATATAACTTATTAGGAAATAAAATACCTGTTTTCAAATATTTGAGAGTCCCCATGGAAGATTGTGATCTCTTCTAACCCATGCTGGTTTTGAGAGCATGGGTTATATTCAATATGACAAATAATTTCTTAGCAATTAAAATTGTCCACCAAAAGAAGAAGATGACTTTATGAGTAATGTGTTCTTTCTTCCTGGAATAATCAAGGCAAAAGACAGACGATTATTTATCATTGGGGGTTACCAAAGAACTTATCATCTTGGGAAAATGATCAAGCTAGATGACTTCTCAGATCTCCCCGAACTTGAATTTGCTATGTTTTTTGTATAAATATTTTCCATTTATACTATTAACTTAGATGATTACAAAAGAATAGTCTAGGTCCAATTTTTTTTCAATTATAACAGATATAGCATTACAGTTTATAATAGTAGATCAAGGCATAAGCAGTCTCTTGCTTGTTAATTTGAACATGTAGCCAGGAATAAATAGCACACAGTATGTGTAATGCAATCTTAAAAGTGTTTTATTGGAACAATTCTTAGACCCCTTACATGGAAATGAAAAAGTAAGAAATGTAAATGAGTGTGATGTCAGACTGATGAAGCAAGTCTCCAGAGATCCTTGGAAGTTAGAATGGATATTAAAATTCATTATGATTGAACTATAAAATAAATGAAAACCAGCAGGGTTAAATATGAGGTTGATAAGTGCAAGAAAGGAAAGTTCTTTGGATATCCATGACAGGGACCAAGCAAGTTCAGGTTCACCTCCAAGGCAAGAAGGAATTTTCTTCTCGGTTCCTCTCTTTCAGTGTTTACTCTGTACCAGGCACTGTGCTGATCACCAGAAATACAAAGGCTCATGCTTTTAAGGGAAAGGCAGACATATACAACTGAGTGCAAATAATAATAATAATAATAATAATAATAATAATAATAATATGATAGTAATAATGCAGTAATAGCTAAAACTAATCGAGTACTGACCTTGTTCCAGATACTTCTCTAAGCACTTTATATATATATTAACTATTTCATTCTCATGCCAACTCCATGTGGTAGGTACTATTATAATACCTATTTTATAGGTCTTAAAAGGCGAGGCACAGATGGATTAAGTAGCTTACTCGGGTCATGCAGCTTGTACATGGCAGAGCCAGGATTCAAACCCAAGAAATCCTAGATCCAGGCTTTATGCTCTTGACAGTACACCTTATTGCCCCCTTGACATGATGACATTTCAGCTCTTAGAAATCTAGAGATTGCATGGAGTATAGGATGCAGAAAGGGAAGTGGTAAGGAATGTGACTGTAAGGGGAAAATGAAGCCTGCTTGTAAAAGACCAGGGATGGCAGGCAAAGGATATTGAGCTTTGTGCTAGAGGCCAATGGAAGCCAGGAGAAGAAGGGACGGACTTAATTCAGTTTCTAGGTAGATAACTATGCTGGCAACATGGAGGAAAAGGTGAACTGGAGAAAAAATGTTAGCGGTAGAAAGTCAAGTCAGAAGGTTATCAAAATAGTCTAGACCATAGATGACAATGTCTAGAATTGTGAAATACAAATCAACAACCTTTATTTAAAACCGTAAATGTTCAGTAGAGTGCTAAAGAGCCAATATTAACTGCATTCCTCAAGAAAATAAATGGTGAGCTTTGAACTAATCTGTGGGCAGTCGGGAATCGAGGTGAGTATTCTGGGATGGGAAGGCAGGGAAAAATTTTGAGGTTCCTAGAGTGAAATAATGGCCATTTAGGGGTACCACTCACCAAGAGAGGCAAAACAGAAAGAAGAATGGTTTGGAAGTAAGATGATATCTTTTTCTGCCTGCTGAATTTTTAGTACGCAATTGACAAATACTTCTGAAATCAAATTGAATGACATGGGTGTTCACTAGAGCAGATAATTCCTCAGTAGTCTTCAAATGCCGCTATCACTTCTGAATTATTACCTGACCTTTAGGATGATGCATTTTGGTGATAGCAACTCAAGATTTCATCTTGTTGCAAAATTGCTCAGACAATCAAATGCCAACTTGCCACACATTTTTCCCACTTTACATTAAAGATTCTACTTATCTAGGTTTCTTTTTCTCTGAGAATTCAATGTTCTTTAGTTACTCTTATGGTTTTTCCTTGCCTTACGATGTTGGGGTTCTAATAAGGTAAACAAACGATAAAAAAAGAAAGAAAAAACACTAAGTAGTAGGACTATAGATATAAAGAAAAGAATAAAGTAATTTAGAAGGTGGATTTAATGGGCCTTGGGAATCAATAGGAAATATTGGGAAAAGTGGAAGAAACAGTCTAATGTGGTTTCAAGGTTCTTTTTTTTTTTATTAAAAATTATTGGGTGATATTGGTTAATAAAGCCAAATAAGTTTCAAATGTACAATTTAAAAAGTATGTCTTCTATATATTGCATTGTGCATTCACCACCTAAAGTTAGATTTCCTTCCATCACTGAATATTTGACCCCTTTTATTCCTACCGACCTCTCTCGCCCTGCTTCCCTCTGGTAGCCACTAATCCACAGTTCGTGTCCATGAGTCTCTGCTTGTTTGTCATCTTTGTTTGTTGCTTTTAGTTTTATATCCCACATATGAGTGAAATCATATGGTTTTCAACTTTTTCTGACTTTTTTCGCTTAGCATGATTATCTCAAGATCCATCTGTGTTGTCACAAATGGCTTCTAACTTAGCTGAGTATATTGATGAGAAAGTCATTCATGTAAGTAAAGATTAACGTGGAAAGGAAAATACTGTTTTAGTTGAGGTCAAGTGACCCTGAGATAGTTTTGAGACACCATGGTGTCTAGGAGACAGAAAAATAAACTACTGAGACATAAACTGGAACAACTTAGGTGGTATCTGAAATTACTGTCTTGGATCAAAACAAGCAAAGACTATCTTAACAGTGAGATGTCTGAGATACAAATCCAAAGGCATATAATAATTAATAAAATTGTTGCAAAAAGATATATCTGAGAAGATGAAGAAGTGCATAGAAACCTAGGGGGAAAAAATAGAAATAAGAAAGCCAAAGAGGAGAGGTTTCAGGGAGAAAGGGAAAGCAAACGCTGCCTGATGCTGCGAAGCATCCATCAGTAAAGACTAAAAGGATCTGTTGGGTTTTAGCAGTTCCAGGTTTTCCAGCGGCTTCCACAAGAACAGCTGCAGAAGAGCAGTGGAATGAGGTTATATTGGGCCCAGGAGAAAACTTCCGGTAAGAAATTATAATCTCAAGTAGAGACAATTCTTTCAAGAATTTTGGTTAAGAGAAGAGGTAAGGATTCAGTTTACAGGAGAATAATGGAACCAGTGCTTGGAAGTCAAAATGCTTTTGTCCCTTTATTCCTTTAGGCTCTGTTCGTAAAGTGCTTTTTTCTGTGCTTATAAAGAAATTTATGAAGTAAAGGTTTCTATAAAATTTACATGAGGCTCAACAATCATCATTTCAATTAATGTAAGTTAATATAAAATATCTTCTTACTGATTTCCATGTGACCGAATTCGCTAGAATCCTAAATTTATGTTTACTTGTATTTAGTCAGCATATTTTAAATTTATTTATTTATATGAAGTTTGTTAAATTAAATGTCCAGAAATACAACAATAATCCAAAACTAACATTTTGGGCCATTTACAATATGCCAAGAACTGTTCTAAGTGCATTTATTTTATTTACCTTTACCTCTCTTCCCAAGAATCCATGAGATAGGTCCTGGGTTTTATCTCTATTTCACATAAGCACAGAGGAAACCTGCTTCTCAATATCACACACTTAGTAAGTGTCAGATCTGGGTTCAAACTCAGGCAGCACCAGAGCCCATGCTTCTAACTATTGTGCCATTTTGCTTCTACATCATAAATGGTATCTACTATTACATAGAAAGAGACATCTCCGGCAATAGTGTCTTCTTATCTGACCTCTGTCTTCACTATCAGGAGCTTATTTCTTCCTCTTGAATTCAACTTAAACAATAAAAAAAAAAAGGATAGCTAAGTCATTTATGTAATTATACCAGTATTCAGACAAAGTCAAACTTGGATATGTTTATCCCTCTGTTTAAGAAAGTTCCTTAGCTACTTCAGCTCACTCTCCAGCTGGGAACTAAGGAAGGATCCAATTGGCCTGAAAAGATCATGGCCGTCAAGCCACTAGGCAGGGTGTGTAATTGGGAGATTTTAAATGGTTTCTGATTGTCAAAGTCAGAACGAAGATCCAGAGGGGAGCAAAATTTATTTCACATGAAAACCACTCAAGAGATTTTTATAAAAACACCATGAAAAACAAAACTCTTCCTTCAAACTTGGGATCCAAATGTCCAGAGAATAAAACAATGGGGGAGCTATTTCTCTCTCATATTAAATGGAAGGTCACAGTTTGCAGCATGAGTACACACATATTTTTTTTAATTTCTTTATTATAAGCTACACAGTTAGCAACACAGAATAATATAAAGTTTAAAAATAAATGAAGAAACATGAAGCCAAGATTTTCCAGTGGAACTAGAACAAGGTACAGAAAAATTGATATACGGCTATTATGACAGAAGAGAAATTCAATGGCTTTCTAAGCTCCCAGTAATTCAAATGTATAGTGTGCTAAGAAATATGGGTGTTTCTATCATCATCCATTGATATACTAGTTCAAGTAATTCTTAAATCTGACATTAAATGAGCATTCAACAAGATTTAAATAAAATATACATTAGCTCCTCACTGAGTGTTTAGAAATTAGTAAATAAAGAAAATCATTTAATATTTTTAATTTGAAGAGCAATATATCTGCTTGGCAGGCCTTCTTAGTGAACCTTTTGGAGACAAATCTAAGTGTACTAATTGGAAAAAGGAAGTAATACTTGTTATGAGCCTTTAGGAATCTTAATATGCACTAGGGAGTTATACATATGCCATTTCAGTATTCCCCAATGCATCTTTCTCTGGAAAGTTCTATTATTACTCTCAATTTGCAAATAAACAACAAAAACAATAACTAACAAACATCCTCAGAGTTAAATACCTAGTCCAAGTTCACTCAGCTAGAAAGTAGCCGATCTGAGATTGGAACCCAGTTCTGTCTGATTTCAAAATTCCTTCCGCTTCAAATGTTCCCTCTGTGAGTAATAAAAACCAAGGTCTTTCAAAATTTGGATATAATAGAAATTAAATAATAGATATTAAATAGCAAAAAGTTTAACTCAGCTTTATAATAAGTTGAATAATAATAGGATTACTGTAATGTTCTTGTTCTACATTAAAAAATAAAACAAGTCATGTAATAAAAGCAGATTTGTATGTAAAAATATAATTTACCCAGTAATAATAGCTCATGAGAATCACAGCATCATTATTAAGAGTCATGGATTTTCAAAAAAAATGGTATGTCTTAGAGTTTGGTTTATATTGGTAAAAAAAATGAATTTATTTATTACTTCATGGCATAGAATTCATTGATTATTCTAGTAATAAAATTTCTAGGCAAGACATTAAAAGAATAATTCTATTTCTGTCAACATATATTGAATATAAGGTGGACAAATCTCATCCTCAGTGAAAATTGTGTCATCAGTTAAGATTATGTATTGCAAGTAATAAAATCTCAACTTAAACTAGGTTAAACAATAAATGAAATCTGTTAGCTTTCATGATAGAAAAGGTCAGAAGTATGACTAGTTTCAGACAGGATGGGATCCAGGGTCTCAAAAATATCATATCACCCAGAACTTCATTCTTCTCTCCATCCTGTTCTCTGCCTTATACTCAGGCATCCTTTGAAGGCCTTCCCAGCAATCCTTGCAGCAGCAATAGCTCCCACAGATATAGACCTCGTGACCTTGCTTCATAGTATTTTGGGGAAAAGTGAGGGTCTCCTTTCATTATTTCCACAGAGGAGAGAGAAAACCCTCAAATTATTGCATATTTCATCAATTCTGGTTGGACACCCTGATCTCCCAATGATCAAGAGGATAAAATAAATTGACAGAAGCCTCCAAGATTGGTACTCTGTAACTGGAAGTGGGCGTCTCTCCCAAAACACTTGGAATCAGAATTGGGAAGGGCTAGTTTCGTGAAGGAGAACTGAAGATACAATGAACATAGAACAGGGTGCGTGGTGTCCTCCAAATTACAAACATCCAATATAAGTTGCAAGATTTCTGAGCAAGACAATGACAGAGCACAGATAATCTCGTAAGCTAAAACAAAATCCATAACAGCAATAAAATTTATAATTACATTAGGTAATAGGTATTAATTGACTACTAAGTCAAAAGTTGAGCACTGTACATGTTTTACTCGATTGAAACCTCACAGCTCTCTACAAAATAGGCATTATTATTATACCTATATTTTACAGATGAGGAAATTGAAATCCAATCAAAATACTTAAGTACTTTTTCCAATATTAAAAAAGACAAAAGCCTGCATCACCTCTGTAAACTATGGAGGAGTGCCATCTAGAGGGCAGGAAATTGAAGGAAAATTGCTAGACATAACAGAAAATCTAGATTTATTCAACAAATATTTATTGAGCACTTACTACAGTGTAAATATTTGGTTGGGCACTGGAGGCACTGCACTAGGTGCTGAGTTGAAGAAAGGCCAACTTGTGACTCCACTTGTCAAACACTATGTCCGATCTAGACTTCCCATGATGCCTCACACCCACCAAACCTCTCCTGCCTCAGGGCCTTTATACGTGCTATTCTTTCTCCTTTCTCTCTCCCCATAAGTCCCCTCACTTCACATATCTCCTCATCCTTAATATGCATGATCCATCACTGTCATCATCTAATACCCAAACTCTTTGTGCCTCTGCCAATTTACCAATTAATATCACCATAAATTCAAGGTTGTTAATCCCAGCTGGGCTCTGAGTTCTGCCTAAAATCTTACTAAGTCTCTCTACTCAGTTTCTCTCTTTCTGCAATTACAAGTTCAAGCCTTCACCAGTCTCCTCAGGTCTCTGGCTCTGCCACCTTCTCAAAGTCTCAGCAATTTACCTCACCTACTGCATCATGAGAATATAAAAATCACTAGATAGGAACTTTCTCAGGTATACCCCTAACACTAACCCTTGCTCCATCCAATATGGTGGGTCTTCAGGATCTTATTCTTTCCATAAAACTTTCCCTTGAATTATAAATATAAAACATTTACTTTGTAATTGTTTCTGAAATTTTTTCTCTTCTTCCCATCTCCACTGCCAGATTCTAGTCTAAGCCATCATTATCTCTTAGCTGGACACCTGCAGTGGCCTTCTAACTCATCTACCTACACATCCTCTTGCTCCATCCAGTCAGCTCTTGAGTTGGGTTATCTGTAAATCATATAATACTACTACTGAAAACAGTTAATGGTTTCCCTTTGCTAAAAAAAAAAAAAAGGCATAACACAGACTGCATAGACCCACAATATTTAGCTTCTAACTTTATGGACATCTCATTTTACAATCATCTCTCCATTGCTCAGTCTCTAGAACTGAGCCCTTTAGCAGTCTCTAGAACTCATCAAGTCTACCCTGCTGGGATCCTTCGTTTATTCTGCTCCCTCTGCCTAACATACTTTTCCACTCTTTCAGCTGCCAAAAGTCGACACATTCTTCAGATTTTTTCATTAAGTGACATTTACAATTACGAAAGTGTTAATTTTTTGAGACTGGCTCCCCCCAAATTAAAAGTTAGTAGCCATATTTTCATCATCATCATCGTATTCACAGTGTTTGAAACACGGTAGAAAAATCAAAACACATTCTTTAAGTAAAGGTGTGACTGAAGTACAGATTTAGGTAGGGTATGCTAACTACATACATAGGAGTCCCAAAAGGCAACAAAATTGCAGAAACAATAACATAAATTAAATGCTGGAAGAAAACTTTCCAGAAATGAACTTGAGTCTGAACAGACAAAACTACTATGAAATACAAGGCACAGAGACTAACAGTTTTATATTGCATCCAAGGAGAGAGAAGATAAAAAGTTTACCTTCAATAAAGAAATATATGACTTGTTTCAATAGTATCTTCTCTAAAAGACAAAATACAAAAGACGATGAATTAACATCAATAAATACCTAAGAGACAATCATCTGCAAATGATTATCTAATGGACCATGTGGTACAGAGGTTATGAGTATAGTCATTGAAACAAGACTGCCTGTGTTCAAATTTTGATTCCACTTATGGACATTTTTTTACCTTTTGCAAGTTACTTAAGCTTTCTGTGATTCAGTTATACCATCTTCAAAGTGGGGATTATGATAAAATCTATCTCACAGAAGAATTAAATGAGTCAATATGTGCTCTACCTAAATACATTATTATCTAAAATGAAAATTTTGTTACCAAAGAATTCTGTGTCCAGCCAACTCATTCTTTAGCTGCAAAGGCTCCTCAGCAAGTATAAAATTCACCTGTCCCTCTTGAAAAACTAAGAAATGAATCAAAATGAAGAATGAAAAAAAAGGAAAGTCAAGGCATAAAAGAATTAGAAGTAATCATCGGATTTATCTTTAAAGATTATATTATGTAAAGTTATTTTAAATATGATTATAGCATAATGCAAGTATCAAAATTGGCTCTTATAATAAATATGTATATAATATAAAATTTTAATAAACAAAATTTAGGATTAGAAAAAAGGTATATTCCCAATCTCATTAGGAGGAAATGAATGATAGTCATTTTTTAGCTAAATAATTAACATAAAAAAGACATTTTCACTTAAAGATAATGACATAAAATTAAAATGAGTTATTTACTCTCTAAATCATCTGGGAAATGGGTGAGGTTAAGAACTACCAAATAAAACAAAGAAAGAAATAAACAAACAAAAAACCTCATTTAGAGAAAACAAAAACAAGGAAAAGAAGAATAAAGTAAGATATCGCAAATATTAGAGAGCATAAAACAAGATAAGAGATGCAAGAAAAATCTTGCCAGTTTTGACAATAAACATAAATGTATAAATCTCACCTGTTAAAACACTGAGACTATGGATAAGTCAATGAAAATAAACTATGATACCATTAGTGTGTGCTGTTTTAAATATAAAAATACATACATATAAAGTGAAATGACAGAGGAAGTTTAAAAATCCATGAATCATCAAGAATACATCAGAGAAACAAAAAGAAAAATAAAATAGAAGTTGAAATATTTATGTCAGATAAAATAGAATCCAAGGGAAAATTATTTAAAGATACAATAGGAAATATTTTATATTAAAAGAAATTTGTAATTTATTATGAAGAAAATAATTCATGTACTTTATACTTTTAATATGTTTTTAAAAGTTCATAAATACACAAAAATACAAATAAATTTCATTGAAAATGTCGGCATAATCTTTTGTCATAAATTTAAAAAGTGTGAAGAATTATTGATCTAGTAGTTTAATTATATAAGTAATAATGTTGATTAAATATATATATGTAATATAATCATAGAAAATAAATTTTTTCAAATTCTATGAAACATTTGCAAAAATTATGGTGACTTCTTTCAAATTCTAGAGAAACAAATGATCCCCAGGAAAATAAATTCTTCCAATACAAGTGAAATAAAGAGAGCTTTCAAATTCATTTTTACAAGCTAACATCAAATTCTAACAGAGACTACAAAAAAATATAAAATCATTTCATTTATGAATATGAACACACAAATCCTAAATAAAAACTAATAAATCAACTTAGCAATAAATACTAGAGCCAATATGTCCTTTTCTGAAACACAAGTGTGATTTAATATTAAAAATTCTATTCATATAAAATACAATATAAATAATTCAATGAAAAAATCTACATAACATCTACATATCTACACAATAGAGTGACAAAATGTGTTCCTTGAAACTCGATAAACTGTACTGATTTTAAAAGTTTTCTTTAAAGCAACAGTTATTAGTACCCTTATTGATCAAATGCTAGAATTATCATAGAAGTCAGGAAGAAGACAAAGATATCTACTATTATCTCAACAATTAACATTATTTTGGAGTTGGTAGCAGTGCAATAAAACAAGAGAAATGATAAATAAAACATCTAAAAAATATCATACAAATTATTAGCATTCGTAGTTAGTATGATTGTCTGACTAAAACTGCAAGATAATTAAATGTATGAATGAAATTGGACTGATGATAAATTGCAGTAAAATCATCATGTACAATACATAACAAATCACATTTTAGACAATATCATCAAAGCAGTAGCCTCAACAAAATACTTTAGAACAAATTTAATAATCTAAAATAGTATTTATATAAGAAAAATATTAACTGCATAAAGGGGCTATTAAAAATTAAATAATATTGTGTTCTTGGTTAGAGAAAAAACAACTACAATGAAAGTAGTTAACATTTTTTGAGTGCTTCCCAAAAGCCAGAGTCTCCTAAATACTTATAAATATTACCTTATTTAATCCTCATAAAAATCCCTGAGGCAGTTCAATAATTATTTCCATTTTGAAAATGAGTAAACATTTCTTTTTCAAGTGCACACAAAACATTCACCAAGATAGATCACACTGGACAAATTCCTTGAGCCATAAAACAAACACCAGTTTCAAAAGAATTGAAATATACAAAGTATATTCTGTGATGATAACAGAATTAACCAACAAATAAATAACAGAGTTGTCCCCAAACATTTCAAAATTAAATGGTACACTTCTAAATAACACTTAGGTCAAAGCAGGAGTCACAAGAAAAATTAGAAGATATTTTGAATTGAATAAAAATGATATTGCAACCTACCAAAATGTGTAGGATTTAGGTAAACCGGTGCATAGAGAAAAACATGTAACATTAAATGTTTATGTTAGAAACAAGAAAGTTCTTAAATAAAAAATGTAATTTTCCTTAAGAAACTAGGAATTAATTGCAAATTAAACCTAAAGCAAGCAGATGGAATAATAAAGAGCAGAAATCAAAGAAATTGAAAAATAAATAGAGAAAAATCAATGAATCTAAAAGCTAGTTCTTTGAAATCACCAGTAAAATTGATAAACTTCTAGCCATAATAATTAATAAATAAATAGAAAAGGAACAAACTACCTATATCAGAAATGAAAAAGGAAGCATCACTACAGATCCTAGAGTCATTAAAAGGATAGTAAGGAAATACCATAAACTTTGTGCCCACAAATATAACAACTTAGTTGAAGTAGACAAATTTCTTGAGCTACACAAACTACCAAAACTCACTGCAGAAAAATGAATAACTTAAGTATTCTTACATCTAATTTTAAAAATTAAATTTGTAGTTTAAAAGCTTCCACAAAGAAAACTCCAAGGCCAGAAAGCTTTACTGGTGAATTCCACCAAACACTTACAAAAGAAATAATAAGAATTCTACACAAACTCATCCAGAAAATAGACGAGGAGGAAACACCTCTCAAATCATTTTCTAAAGTCAGATTGTCATGATACCAAAACCATAAGAAATAAGTAAACTAGAAATAAGAAAAATAAGACCAATATTTCTTGTGAATACAGTTGTGAAAATCCTCAACAAATACTGGCAAATTAAATATGGCAAAATATAATATAACATAACTAGATGAGGTTTATCTCAAAATTCAAGGCTGATTCAACACTGGAAAATCACTATAACTCACCATATCAACAAGAAGAAAAATTATATAATCACTTTAATAAGTTCAGAAACAAACAAAAAAGCCAACATATCTCTCCCAACAAAAATTATATAATCACTTTAATAAGTGCAGAAACAAAAAAGCCAACATATCTCTGCAGCTAAAAATTTTGTGCAGAATGCAAAAAGCAGCTACCTGAAGATTTTGAAAAGTAAAACATTTACATGATATTCAGGAAAAGGCAAAACTATAGGGACACAAAACAGATGAGAGATTGGAACACCAGAATCTGATTTTCAGAGACTAGGAGTGGAAGAGAGAGGCTTATTATAAAGGAGCATGATAGAATAATTCTATGTCTTCATTACAGTAATGATTATATAACTTTTGTCAAAAGGTGCAGAATTATGCCCTAAAAGGGGTAACTTTTACTGCATATAAATTATATCCCAATAGATCTGACTTTTAAAAATATTCAATAAAAGATTTATTATATGAAATCATGGTATAGACTTCTAGAAATGTAAAAATATACCAAGATGAAAAATAAGCTTATAAGTACTTAACAATTGGATCATTAATCTAAGAGATCTCATGTTTAGCTTGAAAGTTTTCAAGGAAAATAAAACAGGGAAGATGAAAGAAATGAAATTATTATCAAGTAATACAAGAAAATATCCCTAAGTTGAAGGTACACCAAATTGCCCAAAGTACAGCAAACATAACAAGGTAGACAATAGATAGATGATAGATGATAGGTAGATAAATAGATGATATAGATAGATGATAGATGATAGATAGATAGATAGATATAGAGATAGATAGATAGATAGATAGTTAGATAGATAGATAGATGATAGATAGATAGATAGATAGATAGATAGATAGATAGATAGATAGATAGATAGATAGATGATAGATGTTAGAAAGATAGAGCAAACAAAGAAATCATCGCCTCATAAAATGTTAGAAATTGAAGGATTAAGACAAGTTTCCAAAAGCTTTGAGAGAGAAAAGATAACACATACAGAAGACTGGCAATCAAAATGTCACTGAATTTCACAAGAGCAACACTAGAACCTGGAAGACAACAGAGAAATATCTTTAAAATGCAGACATAGCGTCTTATGCCCAGCAAATTACCAATCAAGAATAAAAGTAAAATAATGACTTTTAAGATTCATAGGCACATAAAGTTTACTTTGCATGCATTCTTTATAAGAAATGTTCTGTAAGAGATATTCTGGGAAAAGCGACACTATACAGAGCTTTAGCAAGGAAGAGAACTAAGAAAAAGTAATACCTGGGATTTACAAAATAGAAGATCCAGTATAACAATATCATAAAGAAAAGTCTGGGTGTAGGGAGGTCTCAGCAAAACTAATAAGCAGATTTGGAAAGTATCATTCCAATTTGTAATAACAGTTTGCTGTGCTCCAGGTAAGATGTAATCAAGAGGAAAAAAAAGGAAATCGGTAGTTTATCTGAAGTTCTTGGATGTGTTTTGAGGAATTTTATAATTTGATCATAAAATTTGAAGCTTAAGTGCCAATGAGCACAAAGAAAAAGAAACAAATTTTAAAAGATGAAGCAATTAGTAACTCCAGGAAAAACTATGTTTTATCAGAAAAGACATGTAATTGTAGTACATTGTCAATTGTAACTCATATTAACATAGTAAAATAGTGTAAATAGTATTTACTTGAACAGAAATTCTGATGGAAATGTAGAAAATTGGGAAAGAGAAAGTCTGTGGGTGAGAAGGAAGCGTAGGAATATGTGTGATTATGATTTTAAAAAGCTAATGTCTCATCTTTCAAAGAAGAAAGTCAATGGATAAAATGCAAAATTGAAAAAGCAAAAAATAAAGGTATAAACTAGATATAGGGGTATAGCATTGAAAGGTATATTGGCAAATAAGATTTTTAAATGTTTGAATATAAAGAATAAAAAATAATGCTGAGGATGAGTAGGGCAGAAGACTATTTTTCCTTACAATTATATAGCACTTGACATTTTTAGACTAAGTATAATTTACTTCATAATTAAATTCAAAAAGTCATAACATTTTCCATTGAGAAATTTACATTCTCCAAAAAAATATCTAAATAACAGCCCGGATGAAAATAAAACACACAAAAGGAATGGTTATGAATTTGTTGACATTTTTAAAATATCCTATACATCAACAATTGCCAAAATTAAATTCAAAGGTAAATGACAAACTAAAAAATTATTCAACATATAAAGATAAGAAGTATTCGTCTATTTCAATATTAAACCTTCCTATGTAACTGGGCGGAACATCCCTACTCTGTGTAGTATTGAAGGGTTAGCAGAGGATGAAGGGGGCAACCTCTTAACAGAGCTAAAAAAATCTCACCTCTATTAGCTGCAAGACTGATAATCAAGACAAAACCTCTTTTTTTTTTTCAGTGAAGAAATATCGGAGCCTTAAGAGTATCCTGGACATACGGAAAGGGCTGGATGCTCATAAATGGGATTAGAGATAGGAAGACCTAGGAGCTTAGAGTCTCTGAGAATACCTCAGCAACTGAAGGAACGTCTCTTCCTTGTCTAAAAATGGTATTTTCTCTCCTTCTTAAAGGTATGCTTCCTCTTTCATCTCAGATGCTAACCTTGCCAGAGTGTCTAATTCTCTTCCTGCCCCAACCCCCATTCTTCTGAGTCAGATCCCACCATATTTGGGGTGAGAAGTCAAATCCAGAAGAAAGAGGCATAAATTTACAATTAGTAAAATAATTGCCAAGCTTTGGGCAAAACTATGGGATCGTATTTATGAGAACGAATGCTGATGGTATCGAATTAAGGAGGAAGAAAGCATCATTTTACATCAGGCTGAATTAATGGTTATGGTTGAATTTACCAGAGATTCTGTACTCAATATTATAGCTTAGGCAGCTGGGAGAGAGTAATGAATACCTGGAGTCAGGGCTGGGCTGCACCAAACTAGTTCAAACTTCTTCATACAAAACAAAAAAGGAAGAAATTCTAAGACGGAGAACACAGGAATGCAGGAATGAACGGACCATGTGCTAGCATTCACTGACTCTTATCCAAGGAGACACTTGTCTATCACTAAATTAAAACATTAATTTAGGGAGTCGTGACAAACCTTTTTAAAATGAAACAGAAAGTAACAGCAAATATCTAAACACAAGACATATAATAAAGACGTTTGTTTTGTGAAACTTTGGTTCCAGTTATACAGTTATATGTGTGTCTGATATCTATTTATATACATGGGGGCGCTGGTATGTGTATATGTAAACATGCATTTAAACATAAACTTGTTCATGATGTAAAATTTTGATATTTCTTACTGAACATCATGATCAAAAACATTTGAGAGCCACTGTTCTAGTTGGTCTGCAGTTGGCCTGGTACATACAGGCCAGCACCAGCAAGAAGGGAATTCTTCTGAAAGTTTAGCTCCACATTGGAGAGTCCTAAAAGACAATGGAAAAGAGAAATTTGATTAGTCACATCTTGTGATCCATTTAACCTGGGGGAAAGATGACTTGAAGGAAGGAACTATACCAGTCCATGGTTAGTGACCTGAAGAGGATAACATAGCCAGGTCTGGGTAACAAGAAAAAAAGTGGGTCCCAGTGTTGCTGAAGCTATTGATCCTAATCAATAAGAAGGGGAGAGGTCTGCTACTGGGGAAAGAAGGGAAGGAAAGCGGGAAGAGAAAAATATGAATGACCCCTCCTCATATGACCATTCAGCAGTAAAACCTCACGAAAGGGAACCAGGTAGGTATAATCATTAGAAGCCTAGAGGGTTTGGGTCACCCTTTAACAAATCACCCCAACTATTGAAGGTTTGGGCTTTCTGCAAATTGCCCAACCTTTATCCTACTATCATATACTGCTAGCGAAAGAGTAAATTCATATACACTTCTGAAAAGCAAATTGGAAATTTGTATCCACGCCCATAAATTACACAGAACTTTGCTTTTATAATTCTAATTCTAATCTAAAAGAAAGAATCACAATTATTTAAAGGATACCGTAAAGGGGGAAAAAAAGCCTGACTACTGATACCTGTTCCCACCAGCGAGGTCGTGAGTTTCTTCTGCTGTGAATTTCACAGAATATCAGCATCCGATGAGGACTATCCATGACAAGACCACTTTATAACTATGCGTGACAGAAATAAAAATAAAATACTGTGTAACCACAAAAATGACCAAGCTCCCTCCTGGCTTACTTTACATGAGCAACTATCATTTATTCTCTGAAAACGATTTTATCTGTGCTTTTTTTCATCCCATCTCTACAGTAAAGATTATTAAGATGCCCATGGATAGGATTGCGTCTGCTTTCTGTCGGCACCCAATCCAGAACAGAACCCTCCTTCCTTATATAGTTTCAAGATCACCTAACCCGAGCCCAAATCTTATAATAAACCTCTTCTAACTTCTTTCTGAGGTGCCCCGTGGCTCCTCATGGCGTATGTTACATGCTAGTGCCATTTGAGATACAGAAAAGAAAAGTTAATTCATTGAAATGAATGCCTCAGGGTGGGTAGGGCTTAAGTCTCTCAGAACCTCATTGAGAAGGGATGCAGGGAAAGCCATGCATCATCATCTTATTTATCCTAACAACCATCCTAGAAAGGAAGGACATATTATTATTCCTATCTTACAGAAAGAGAAAGAAACTGAGGTAGTGACTGGTCAGGTAAATATTCTAAGATCTAAGGATTTGAACGCAGGCAGTCTGTTGGCAGAGGTGTTTCACCACAAAAGCTATCTAGCCTCCACAAGGATGGGGAGCACGGCACAGGGAATGCAGTTAGCATTAATATGATGGTTAAGCGGAAGGTCAGAGAAGGGAGGGAGAAATTGGGGGAATCATTTTATGAACAATATAGATGTCTAACCAATGTACTATATACTTGAAACTAATTTAAATAAATAAATTTATTTTTTTTAATGCTATTACAAGCTACTTAGTTATCTGGTATCAAATCAAGCATAAATTCTTGAAGAATAATGTTCCAAATATAACCCTGATCATGCAATTCCTTGCTGATAGGTAGATAGGTAGGTAGATAGAGACAGATGGATAGATAGATACATTAGATAGAGAAACAGATAGATGATAGATGATAGATAGATAGATAGATAGATAGATAGATAGATAGATAGATAGACAGACAGACAGACAGACAGATGATGGATAGATAGATAATAGAGAGATAATTAGAAGCAAAATGTTACAGTTTGGCGTTTAGAATCTTCCGAGAGTTGGTAGTTACAGCCCCCTTTTCCAACCTCATTTCCCATTCCCTTACTTTGTTCCAGATAAATTAAACCACTCTGTTTCTTGAATAAGTCTTGAATTTTCCCACCCATATGACCTTGTTCCACTGTCTCTATTCAGCCCACCTCTCCAGGTTTCAAAATCCTATACGTGCTTAATCCAACTCAATGTTGTTTAGCCTTAAGGCAACATGGTTTCGTGCAAAGACAAACAATGAACATGGAATTATAGTTCTCCCAACACTCCCTCCCCAGCAAAGAAATTCATGGCACCCTCTCTTATGCACCTGTGTTACCTTGCCTATGTTTATTTATAGGAATTATCCCATTCTGCCTTATGCAATGGTTATTTTGTACTTCATTTTCCTACTAGGCTATAAAATCCTTGAGGACAGAAAACATCTTATTTTTCTTTGATTCATGCCATGAAGTGCAAAATAGTTATCAATAAATGACTTGGCCATTACGAATATTTACATTGTCAAATGCAATGCAGTTCTGTGGTTATGCCTCTCCTAAAAGTCTAAGTTATTTGTTGTTGAGAATTCAGAAATAAGGTGGGAAAGGCTGGATAAGCTTTCTTAGGCTCTGAGGTGTCTCATTTGGAAATAGAGATGCTCAAAAAGAATCCCAAGTTTTTCTTTCTCCAGGAACAATCATTTGAAGTTATTCGGGACCCTGTCTGTATTTAAGTGACATCACTTCCCTTGTCTCTGTTACACTAGCACATACAGCCACCAGCACTCATGAGTTGGGTCCACCATCATCCAATATGGAGCACTCCTGAGAAGCTATTGGCTAGTCCGATGTCCAGTCCATATGCATGTACCTTTCTCTCTGACACCAGTTCCTGCTCTAAAGGATTCTGGTCGGTGAAGCTAGACTGGTTCTACTGCACTCAGCTGTTACCAGCCATTGAGAATTCACATAAGAAGAATTCCTCAGGGCCACTTTCTTCAGCTGGATGTTGGAATAGATAGTGCTGTTACCTGGTGGCTGGGAATGTGGAATGTATATAAGCTTCATAGATGCTATTCTAATTCAAAAAACTTTAAAAAAAAAAGTTATTTGACTTCCAAAGAGCCCATTTCCCTAAAAGAAAGTCATTCTTCAGCTGGATGTTGGAATAGTTAGTGCTGTTACCTGGTGGCTGGGAATGTGGAATGTATATAAGCTTCATAGATGCTATTCTAATTCAAAAAACTTTAAAAAAAAAAAGTTATTTGACTTCCAAAGAGCCCATTTCCCTATAAGAAAGTCATTTAGCAAAGGAGAAATTAACCTATTTCTTACATCTTTAGCTAATTTCTAGCTCAAATTCCCTTTTTATTTCATCTCCTAGATTTTTGTTTTCTTTAAAAAAGTACCAAAAATAAATTTTTAAAAGGTGGGCAATAGGAAGATGTTTCCAAAGTGGATAACACTAAACATTATATATTTAAAGTTTTAGCTCTTGTTACTGTTTCTTCTCTGCCCTTCACAGTTTCTGAAAAAGCAAGTCAAAGGATCTGTCAGAAAAACAAAAAAGTGTAATTGAAATTAGCCGTGTAACTGGATACCACGTAAGGTTGGCCTGCCTACCATATAATGGGAATTACCTTGTCTTCGACCAATTCCCTGGGGCCCCAGAAAAGGGACGTATGAAGGAAATTCAGAAAAGGGTAACAAAACTATTACGGAACTGTGAGACTGATTTATGAGACACATTATGAGAGCTAAGTACATGTGCCTCGGCTGAACAATAACCAAAGACGCAGTGAATGTCTCTGAGTTTACAGAGAACGTAATCATGGAGGGGAGGAGAGGGATGGAATTGTCTTACAGGTGATAACATCGTAGTCCCTGCTTTTTATTTGTTTCATTTTTAATGCGAGTCTCTGTGCTTTATATTTCTCTTGCTTGCTACAGAAGTAAGCGCCGATATATTTTTAAAATCTTTTCTATAATGAAAAAGATAAAACACTTGGAAACCTACATGAAAGCTGACTTTTATAAAATGTAGGAATTTCTCTAAATGTGTTCTGGGTAGGAGTATTGACTGAGAAGTGTAAGAATATAAGTCGATTAACAGCCTATCTGAGACACAGAGGCAGAAATGAGTCTCTGGTACCACATCCGGGGGGAGGAAGAAATGAAAAGGAAAAGGTGAACCGATCAAAGTACTTGCATTTCACAACCCAGGGGAGCTGCCATCTTGGGTGGCAACCTAGCCCAGTCATTCGTGAGTAGTCTCTGAGAGGGTGTCCCCTGACTCCCAGAGACCTCAACTGACACACAGTTTATTCCAAACAGGAGAAGATCACCAGCCTGTATGCTCTCTTTAGACTCTTTGTACCAGGAAAGACAGAGAGAAGGTGCATGTCAGAGGCAGCTGGGTGCTGGCTGATAGGACCAATTTAGCCTCTATTGCTGCTGAGAAACAAACAGCTTCCAATTCTTTCTTACCTCCTCTTATGCAGAGCAGTGACAAGTGACGAAACTTAACGTGAAGTTTGCAGTACCTCAGAAGGTCCAAGAACAACTGTCCATCTGTCCATCCCTGAAGTAGGTGCTGGGGGTGTCACGGAGAGTGTGACATGCTCCCTGTCCTTCAGCGCTTCCAGCCAGAGACGGAGACAGACACAGAACCAGACACATCATTATTCAATGAGTCAAGAGATTTAAGACAAAAGCAATGGACGCCAGGCCTCCAGAGAGAACAAAATCTATCCCAGCAAGAGAAGATATCCTGGAGGTATCAAAGCATGACCCACTAACAGAGCTACCATTAGGTGGCTTCACTTTCAATTTCCAATTGTTTTATCATGGAAATCGTTACCCAAGAGCATTTACAGCAGACGGAAGTGTATATAAGTATTGTTTTGCCCCATCAAGTTGCTCCCTTTTTAAAGAATAATTCCTTCTTTACTGGGGAACTATACTTCCTCCCCACCCCAACTATGCGGTGTAGCCAATCTCTGAACTTGTCTTGTCTTCTCACTTGTCTTGAGACTCCTTTCCTGGAATTTTCGAAATTGAGCCTAAGGGAGAGGGGCATTCCTTCTGTGGTGATAAGGCTGTACTCGAAGAGGTTGTGGAGAATTTAAGGATGATACTTCCTTTATCTAGAAGAAGCTGGTCTGTGATGGGACACACGAAAGCTAATCCACAGAGAAGCACTGAAGATAGATAGAAAAATGGAGTCCTGACACCACCAAACCCCTGGTCCTACTTGCCCCTGAGGCCTAGCAGCACCATTTCCATTCTGTTATTATGTGAAACACCTCAGCGTCTTCCCAGGAAAGTCTTCTTGCTGACACTAGTTCTGGTTTGGTTTCTCCACTGGCAATCAAGAAGCTCACATTAACAGTGACTTCGGACATTTTTATCCTTATCTTGAAGTAACATTTCCCCTTTCCTGGCAGAGTCAGCCCAACCTCAGGGCTACCCATTTCTCCTTATTCTGTCTATTCATACTTTAAAAACTTGGCCGATATTCTTTCCTCCCCATTAGCTGTGTATCTACTTGTTCCAGATCTAGGTTTCCCAAAGCTGGCTCCCATTTCAAAGTACATTAAAATGCTGTCAAGAGCCCTCACCAGAGAATCCAACTGATTGGATCAAGGGCGGGGCCCAGGGATCTACATTTTTAAAAAAACGTACTGTGGTTGATTCTCATGGGCAGCCAGGTAAAAGCATCACTAGGCCAGATGACCCATGAAGCCCACCAACTTGAAGAATATACAAGTGTCCTGGACATGGCACAAATTAACCGCTGGCTCTCTTGTCAAGCTTTGAGCATGATCAGTCTGGCTTACCTCAAAGAAAGCAGAATTTCTGGAGACCTGGAAGCATGTAATAGCAGTTCCAAGCCGCTCAGAGAACTATCCTGAAGGGGCTCGAGGTGACTTCATCGTCAAGGGGGCAGGCATTGCAGGGGCAGGCCTGGCCCCTTACACAAGCTGCTTTTGATTTAACTTCATACTGGAGAGGTATGATGTAGAGGCAATTTGTTTCTTTTTAAGGTCTAGCGTTACATCACAAGCCTGTATAATTTTTCTTATAAAGTGCCTTTTCAACGTGGGTATCACCAAAGGAGCTGGCATAGTTACCCCAGAGGTAGCAACAAAGTTGAAGTACAGGGGAGAAGAATTTTTTTTTTAAATCCAACAAGTCACGTCACCTTCAGAGCAGTAAAACTGCTCTCCTTCTCATGAGAGATGACATAGCCATTTTTTGAAAGTTGATGCCAGGTGGAAGAGGGTTTGGTCTGCTAAATAAAACAAATACCTTTCTCATTCCCTTCCCTGATTCACTGAGGTTTTGACAGTGGCTGAGCGGAACCTACTTCATAAACCCTCGAAACGTCTTATATTTTGAGATGTGCTGCTTTACATCAGCCACAATACAGCAGGTGTTTCAAGCTTTTTATCTACCAGAAAGAAAGTTTTTATTACCTCTGGCTCTAATAGTTTTATTTTACTATGTTTTACTTGCGTTTGCACAAAACCTGCAGAATTGGGAGTTTAAGAATCCGTGGGGCTTGGGATGATGAGAGTCAAAAGAACTTTTTCATTGGGCCAGCAGCATCCCCCATCCTAACTTTCAATTCTTTTATTTTCTGGGTTAATCCGCCCCCGCCCCCACTTTCTCTTTCTTCTTTCTTTCTTTCCTCCCTCCCTCCCTCCCCTCTCTCAACACATTCAAAGAGTGCCCTCAACGGTGACAAACTTGCATGTGCTTCCCTTATGACTAAACCCCTGGGCCTCTCGCCAACCCCCCACAGATGGCCCCAAACTTCAGGAGAGCCCCGCGTCTGCGGCCCCGCTGGGGACCGCCAGGGCGGAGATGTGTGGTGGGGAGTGGCCGCGTCTTAGTCCTGGGGGAAGGCAAAGCAGCTTCCAGGAGGAAACGGGCGTTTTCTTCCCACACGCTCCAGCGAGCCCTGGGTCCTGGCCTGGGGACTCCACCCAGCCCCTCCCGGAGCTCTGGGACAAGCCAGTCGCCACACACAGGCACTCGCAGGCCCCGGGGCCGCGCCCTAAGGAGAGCAGCACCCACGGCCAATTACCATGGCAACCCCGGGGTTCATTCCATTCCCCACCCAGCCGATCCCCCCTCCTCCCTGCACTGCAGCCAACCGGCTTGTGCGCGTCCCTGGAGCGAGCTATAAAACCTGCGCTGGTGGCGCTGGGAAGAGGAGGCGACCGCCAGACCTGGAGGGAGGCAAGCGGAGCCAATCCACGGCTAAGACAGTCTCGTTCTGTGAAAGCGGGAGGGAAAAGCCTGAGCATGCAGAGTGTGCAGGGGATGAGTCTCTGTTTGCCCAAGCGGTGCCTTTGCCTGGCTGTCCTGCTCCTCCGACTCCTGGGACAGGTAAGTGGCGCACCCCTATAGTGCCCCTGGTTGCTTTGCCTTCCTGGGCGACCCCTGCTGGATCCCGGGGTCACTCCGCCTTCGATTGTCCCTACTGAGGGGTTTCTTTTTCCTTCTCATTTCGCCCGCCCCCAGGTCTCTGCGACTGAGCCCTGTCCCACCCCGTGCCCGGCGCAGTGCCCGGAGACGCCGCCGACCTGCGCCCCCGGAGTGAGAGCGGTGCTGGATGACCGCTCGCGCTGTCTGGTGTGCGCCCGCCAGCGCGGCGACAGCTGCTCCGAGACGGAGCCCTGCGAGGAGGGCCGTGGCCTTTTCTGCGACCGCAGAGCGGACCCCAGCGCCCGAAGTGGCATCTGCATGGGTAATGCGGCCCCTCGGCCTCTTGACTGCTTGCTTCTCCCGCGGCTAGCGGCAGCTGCCACCTCCTGTCTCTCAGCTCTTCCTCCCCCTTCCCAAAAGGGGATGCGCAGATTACAGTAATGAGGATGCCGTAGGTGATGTTCCTGGAGCGCTTCCTGTGCGCCTGGCACGGTCTAGGGCGGGGTGCTTGGGGCTTGGGGGAGCGCCCGAAGCCAGAGAGGAAACCTTCCTGCGGAGGTGAGAAGCATTCATCACTTGCCTCCCTAGAGAAGAATCTAGATAGATGCGGAGCAGAGCAGAGTTAAGGGCCAGTGAAGTCATTTCCTTTGGACATTTCCAGGGGGACCCTTGGAGTGGATGGAAGCTTAGGCTCACTCACTGGCTCACAGTTCTCCCAACTGCAGCCCAGCAGGTTTGTTTTTACACCTGTAATTGTCCTATTTGAGCCAAAGCCGCCCCTGGTCTCCTGGGACAACTATGTAACCCCTGTCTGGGCTGTGAATAAAATAAAATGCAGGCAACCAGCCAGTCCAGGCTGGTGAAACTTAATTAATTGGGCATCAATTTCCCACGTGGTCTACCATTTAGTTGGAGGCCGTCCCTGCCTCCCTGGATTAGAGATTTGGAATAGCCTTTTACTTTCTTCTCAAAGCTAGTGATGATGATGGGTGTGTGTGTTTCTGTAAAAGGCACAAAATTAAGACTTCAAAACTAAAATTAGTTAGGCAAGGAGAACAAACATGTGGTTTGTAACTCTAACTATTAGTCTCAGGGAAGAGGATGTGTCTCCTCACTTTATTGCTACATATTCATACATGTTTTCTCCTATATCGAATGAAATATTTTCTGGGTTGGGAGAAGGGTATTTGAACAGCACAGGTTAATGAAAAAGAAATTTCACTAGAGCGAAATCTATGATTTACCTGCTTCGACTGATGCTACGAAGATCCCGGAAATATCCCATTTTACTGTAAACCCAAAGTCAAGACCGTTCCCAGGCGTCTGGTTTATGCTGATTCTCATATCACTGAACTGATCCTGAAAACAAACATGAAACGGTGGGATCAGGTGTCCCTGGCGCCCGTATGGAGGAAAGTCTATCCATGAAAGAAAGGAGGCTACACACAAGGAACGCTTGAAGTATTTCATGGTCAACCAGAAGCTTCATTCTTTTTCCCTTGGGTTTGGTAAAACTTTCATTTACATAAATATTACCAAATTCATTATTTGTCTGCTAAAATAAGACAAATTCATATCAACAGATGCTTTTCTTTACATTAATACTATAAATCAGTTGGCCACTGATAAAACGTAGGCTTTTGCCTACCATGTAATTAGGTCTAACTCACAGACCATTTGTTATCACTCAGGAATAAAGCTGAGTGAGATGGGGGGGTGGGGTGGGGTGGAGTGTGTGTGTGTGTGTGTGTGTGTGTGTGTTGGAATACCAAGGAATCCTAATGCTCTTCCTAATCTGACCAGTTAACCTATTTGTAGAATGCATTTTTTTTTCCTTTTCATTCTAAGCTGCTGGAGTAGGAGATTCTAAGGAGGTCCTTGCAAAATTGACTTTATCGTTGGGAACAACAGGTGTGGGACTTGGGGAGTGTCGCTTCTCAGTCGCTCTCCTCTTTCCTCATCCGTGAGTGAGTTGGCAGGACTGGATGGTCTTGGAGGCTGCTTCCTACTCTGGGAGGCCTCGGCGAGGACATCTTTCTGCTGGAGATGGATTAAAAAACCAGGTTGTCTCGACTAGACAAAGAATGACTTAGGGTTTGGAACGTGTGCTACAAATCTCATGCAGCTTATCCAAAGCATTATGTTCTTGTTTTTTTCTCTCCCTTTCCCTCTCTGCCTTTCTTCCCCAATATTCTAGCGATAGAAGGAGATAACTGTGTGTTCGATGGGGTCATTTATCAAAGCGGAGAGACCTTCCAACCGAGCTGCAAATACCAGTGCACCTGCCAAGATGGGCAGATTGGCTGTGTGCCCCGCTGTGATGAAGACCTACTGCTGCCACAGCCTGACTGCCCCGCTCCACGAAAAGTTGAAGTGCCTGGAGAGTGCTGTGAAAAGTGGATCTGTGACTCAAATGAGACAGAGGCGTTAGGGGACCTGCACGCCCTGCCAGGTGAGGAACCCAGGATACATGAAAGCGATTACAGCACAAGATACAGGCAGGCAGGAAGTGTGTGTGCTCTTTTGGATTTGCAATGAGAAACTGGCCTCAGCTTCCGGTCATCTGACCATGGATTCCAGATTGCCCACTGAGATCAGACCCATCACAGGTCTGCGTCCTAGCCAAGGGACCGAAGTACCTGCACAGTTTCTCAAAAGTTCAGCAGTTCTTTTCAGCAATGGGACTGACTGTCTTATTGCCCGAATACTATTTATATTTTAGTGCATCCCACTTGACCCTTATTAACATTATAAAGATAAAAGTTTAAAAAAAATCACTTTCTTTATGGATTCTGTACACCATCTGTATGGTCTCAAGACCAGCCTCCCTAAAGAATGCTACTACTCATCACTGACAGGTGTCACTAAGAAATGTCATCTTTCTAGATGCTGTAGGAAGGGTCAAGTGACACTTGAGGATCTGTGTTTTGCTTTTCTTTTTGTGTCACCTTATAAAGGAAATCATTTTTGGGGGGGGAAAAACTCAAGAACTAGCAGAGAATATTTTAGAAGCTGTTAATCAGCCAGATTATATACACTGGCACTATTCAGAGCTTTACAGATTTTCTGAGGTCAAAAATTATTAGCCATGCCTTACAGCTCGGAAAACTGCCACGTAGCAGAGGAGATGTGCCCCAAACCATGATACTAAGTGTCGAGACGGAACTTTTTGTGATCAAAGTCCAGGTGCCTATATCCCATAACCCAATCAACCAGTTCCACCTTTCTGAGGCATGGTATCGCTTTCATCACTATTTTGACTTGGTTGGTCCTACTTACTCATCCAATCAGAATTTTATCATGATCCTTCTTCTGTATGAAATCACATATTGAAAACATCATCATTTATGCAATGGTCGTTGATGCTATGCTGTTCTACATTCTTAAAATTACTAAGCTTCTTAAAGACAGGTTCTCCTAAGCTTAAGGACAAGCCAGACAGTCATTCCACAGAGATTTCTTGAAAACCTACAATGTGCCAGGCATTGTGCATCTTGCTGGAGATTTATAAATACAGAGATCCAGCTCCATCCCCGAGAACACTTGGCTGAGACCCTCTTTCTAACGATGACAGGAAAGACCATTTGGTGATCCCCATGTTTTACTCAACATAGCTGTCTTTATTTATATATCTCATAGCTTACAGGACAGAAGCCACCCTAGGAGTTTCAGTCTCTGACTCAAGTAGCAACTGCATTGAACAGACCACGGAGTGGAGCGCGTGTTCCAAGAGCTGTGGCATGGGCTTGTCTACCAGAGTCACCAACAGGAATCCACAGTGCGAAATGGTGAAGCAGACTCGCCTCTGCATGGTGCGGCCCTGTGAACAAGAGCACAAGCAACCAGCAGAAAAGGTAGGAGCCTGGAAGAAGCCTCCATCACAGAGGATGTGGCCTGGCCTCACTGGGGCCTGGGCTTTAGGAAGTCACTGTGATGCTAGTTGACTAGAGGTCAGTTCTAGCTGAGAGTTAACCATAGGTTCCTGAAATGAGTGAATTTACCTTCCTTTATTTTTCTCTCTCTCTCTTCAATGTATTACAATATCCCAATCAACTCACAGCAGGTCCACAGGTAAAGAGAAGTCAGACAATTATCAAAGCGTCCCCAACTGAGAAGGGTATGGCAAATCTCACTCCATTTCCGGAAAGAACAAACAAACAAACAAACAAAAACTGGCTACTCACTTCTCAAGCGTAGTTGATTTGCGAGAGGTCATTTCTGACCTTAATCTCCTTTTCCCCTTAGGTTCAATCTGTACCAAGCAACAGAGGAGGGATTACATTTGCCTTACTCACCCTCAGTCCCCAACATCCTACCTGGGATAAAGTGTGTGCTCGATAAAAAAATTGTCGATGAAGAAATGAATGAGTGTCTGGGAATTATTTTCAGCATTTTAAAAAGCCAAGTAGGACTAGTACATTTGCCAGGATAAGGCGATATATGCCAAACAAAATAGCACATTTCTTTCCTTTTTTGCTGGTATTATATCAACTCAGTGTGTTAACGCTGAGTGTAAGACATGTGGATCAGAAGCTTGGATTTGTTCCTGATGACATCACAGGCCTTGTTACCAGAACCCTAGATAAATGCAATGCCCAAATTGAACTATTATATGGACTCTTGTACAAACCAAGGCCAACATCAAACCGTCTCTTGCAATGAAAGATTTACATATCTCTACACTGAGGCAATATAATCAAATGCGTAAGGAGGCGGCCAGCCTGGCTTTGAATCTCAGCTTCCCACATGAACTAGCTGTGGAATTTGGGGCAACTTTCTTAAACTCTAAGCCCCAGTTCCTTCTCCCATATAATGGGGTCATTGACAGACAGTACGTACCTCAAAAGGTGTCAGGAGGTATAGAGAATGAACTGGCAAAGTACTAAGTATAGATTACTCTTTTAACATCAGACATCATTACTCAAAAATTCTATTTATTGCTAAAATAAAAGAGCTTCTAGTGGTTGCATTCGTTACATGGCTGCCAGGCTATGTGACTTTTTGAGGTCCATCCTAACTTTATGTTTCTTTCACTAGTTTAGAAAGAGCTTCTTTGCTCACAAGTCTCACGCCTCACTTGGGATGGCTGGAATGGCAGGGGTTTATCCAAGTAGCACGCACTCTCTGTCTCTCTGTCTCTCTGTCTGTCTGTCTGTCTGTCTGTCTGTCTCTCTCTCTCTCTCACACATATACTCACATACTCACACACACAAACAGAGGGATGCTGCTGATCTTATACTTTTTTGTGTGGGTTTTGGCAAGAATATACATTAAACAATAAATATGAAAAAAGAAGAAACAAGAAGCCCTTACATACCATCGAGGACACAGTAACTTCTTAAAATAAAGCTTTTCCGTGTCACGGAAATGGCATGGAATGGGCATTGCATCAGACAAGTTCAATTAATAGAGGTTTTCTGATCACTTTAGCCCTTTGAGACTCCGTTTATTTATCTATAAAACTTGAGCAATTGTTCTTTATGTTAATAGTTGTTCCTTGTATGAGTGAACATTGTTGGTAAGGTTAAGCGAGTTAATGTTTGAAAAATATTTGAAATATTAGTAAGATTGCAATGATGTCATTTATTTCCCTTCTCTTTATAACACCTAAGAATGCGTTTGGCTAAAAACAACACCAAATCCTGCTGCAGTGGCTTGAAGATATCGGTTTCTTTATCGTAGATAGACTTTCACCCTCGTATTTTTCGCTGCGAGATCAAAAGATGGTTGTGCATGATTAGGCAAGGTCTTCACATTCCAGGCAAGAAGGAAAATGAAGGCAGAAAACAATAAAGAAGGGCAAAGGATTATCTAGAATCCTTTGGATAATGTATCGCTAGCCAGAACTTTGTCAAAAGGCCATCCCAACCTCCCAGATATTCTGGGGAAGCAAATGCCTTTAGCTGACCCCATTGCCCAAACAAAACTGACGTTCTGTTAGCAAAGAAGAAAGAGCAATGGATATTGGGTAGGCCACTAGCAAGTTATTCCACACCCCTAAAATGGTCCCTTGGAGGAATGGTAGCCATCTCGTACCTCATCCCTCTTTCTTCTTTCTTAGAAAGGAAAAAAGTGTCTCCGCACCACGAAGTCACTCAAAGCCATCCACCTGCAGTTCAAGAACTGCACGAGCCTGCATGCCTACAAGCCCAGGTACTGCGGGGTCTGCAGCGATGGCCGATGCTGCACCCCACACAACACCAAAACCATCCAGGTGGAGTTCCAGTGCTCCCCAGGGCAGGTCATCAAGAAACCAGTGATGGTCATCGGGACCTGCACCTGTCACAACAACTGTCCTCATAACAACGAGGCCTTCCTCCAAGAGTTAAAGCCAAACACTGGCAGAGGGAACATGTAACATGGGTCCGCAGAGAAGCATACCTACAGAGGCAAACTGTAGCTACTGCATGGCCTACCATCGAAAGAATATATGAGAAACTACGAGAATTATTATTTCACCCCTGAGTCCTATGTATTTTCTGTGGTCATATGAGGTCGGTTATATCTGTTTGTTTGTTTGTTTGTTTTTAATGAAAGATATGATTAACTGTAAACTTGGAATCAAGGTAAGCTCAGGATAGTGCTTAGGGATGACTTACTATTCTATAGTGTTTACTATAAATGAAAATTTCTATAAATTTAAGAAATCAAATATAGGTTTCGCTGTGTAGATTATCACATTACACTCATCTTATTTTGTTATGTGCTAGTACCATTTCAAGAAAATGTCACTGTAATGAATGACACAGTGAAGTCCAGAATCATACTGACCATATCATCATACAAATAGTTCACCATATATTGAGGTTTGACTTCTGGGGTTTCTGTTGAGCTTTTTTTGAGTAGCTCAAGCTCTGATCTTCCAAGTCCAAGGTCTGTGGAAACATAGCTCTTCAACTTGAAACCTAGAGACTGTTAGTTCTTTGTTTAATTGTACCCTAGGAAACAAGTTGTATCTACAGTCATGAAAGGTTTGTTAATTAAGTGGGCTGGTGTCACAAACTTGCTCCATTTCAGACAAACTGACTCCTTTCTAATAGAAAGAAGCCAAACAGAAAACTCCCCCTAATACAGAGATGATGATGAGCAGCCCCCACCAGCCCTCACACGTTTGTATGTGCTGGAGGCTGCTGAGGCTCGCTAGTTTTTTTTGTTGTTGTTTTTTTTTTAAATTCAGAAGAAGCAGAGCATGTCAGCAAAGATCCTCTCATCTCACTGATGAGTGAACCGTGGCCCAAAGCACCTGATTACAACCCTTGATGACTTTCAGATTTGCTTGTAGTGAAATTTTGAAAAAGAAGGAGAAAACCAACATAGTGTGATGGCATACTGACACAGGTTTTATGGGGGTTTACAATTTATTATAGACCTGCTCATAACTAATCCTTGGGCCCTAATTATGCACATTCACAAACGAGATATGTGTGTATACATATGTGCATCTAATTTGTCAGGCTATGAGGTAGGGTGCAAATGTAAATGCATACATTCTTCTAATGTCACCATATGTGTTCAACCTTTCTCCCTTAAAGTATTTATATAAATGTAAATTATACATTTTTAAAAAATCTTTTTACTTTCTCTACTTGTCAGACATCACTAAATAAACACGATCTTATCCATGTTTGACTCTACCATTACTTTGTGCTCACAAGTAGTTTACTGAAAAAAATATATATAATTACAAGTTA
>NW_006439568.1:7374348-7379909 GCF_000325575.1 Pteropus alecto | reverse complement strand
TTCCTGAGTCAGGTAGGCGATCTCTACCACCAAGGCCTCAGATATTCTCCACACTGTTTACTCAACCCAACCTCTTGAGCCCTGATATTTTTTCTGGACAATCTGGTAGACACTTCTATATATTAAAAATTTGAACTTCTTGGACCAAGCAAAGCGTGCCTCCCAGGCTGCCTTATCCAGTTAAAGGCTCTCCAGTCTCCCAATTACCCAGCGTAAAGCACCAGCATCATTTTGATCAGCCTGCTCCTGCTACATGCTCAGAAAGGGATATTTCCAGTGGCGAGGCAGAGCACTGAGCACGGCTGTGCCTGAGCAGTGCGACCGTCAGAGTTAATAGAAGCTTTGTGGGAACATTCAAAAGTCCAACAATAAAGATTGGCTAGATGAATCCTAGTACAATCCATCATGATGAAGAACAAAGCAACCTTTAAAATGAAAATGTAAGAAAATAGTTACACCCAGAAAGGTATAGAACTATGAAAAGAGTGATTTGGTTTTTTTCCAAACTATCTGTTTACATGAATGAAAAGACTAGGAGAGAACTTGCAACAAAGTATTATCAGTGATTACGTCAAGTTGGTCTTATTTTTTCCCATTTTTGTGATTTCTTTACTAACTTTATTTTGACTGAGAATATATTACCTTTATAACCAGAAGTAGGGAAAAAGGCTGAATTCAGATATCCCTTCAACACTTTTCCCCTCATACGTTTACTGATTCATGCTGAGCCGGCTGCTCCTTTCAGCATCCAAAACAGTTATTAGCTCACTCATTTCATTCATTCAAAAAATGCACACTGATTGCTCCTGTGTGCCTAGCATTGTGTTAGATTCTGGAAAGACAGCTATGAAAAACACAAATGATAAACCATAAAATAAACAAGTTACCATTTCTTCCTGGAATTAACACTCTCTGTTGGCAAAGACAGGCAAAAAGCAATAAACAAACAACCAAAGAAGATAAATATCAAATAGTGATAAATAAACTCTAAGAAGATCATTAAAGCAGAGCAATCTAATAGAAAATTTCTGTGTGGCTAATTGAGCTGGAGGTGGTCAAGGAAGTTCTTTCTGAAGAGCTAACATTTCATCTTAAAGCTGAAGAACCCAGATTAGGAAAAAGAATCTTCCAGGCAAAGGTAAGTGTGCAAAAAACAAACAAACAAACAAAAATCAGTGTCAGGAATAATCTTGGAACGTCGTTAAAGATTTGTGTGGCTGGAGCCATCCTTGAGGGGAGGTGGGAGGTAGTGCAATTTCAAGGGCTCAAACACGTAGGGCTTGGCTCTATATCATAGTTCTCACTTTATTTTACAACTGATTTTTTAAATAACATCACACTAAGCATCTTGAGACCAGAATCTTAGTCTTCCTTGTATCTGTTACCTGGCACACAGTACAACCTCACTATATACCTGTTGGATAAATGAATGAATAAGTGAATGGACCTTACATTGATAAAAGATAGAATGTTCTTTGAAATAAATGTTAGGCTTTTAAACTATTCATTTTCATGATCGCTATCTCTATGATTTGCATTTTCACTTGGAGAGCAATCCCCTCTCTGTAACATACATGAACATACACACGGATGCATGCATTCCTGAAATTGTAATGAAAGACAGTTGAAAAAATATGACCTGATCTACAAATATTTGCTAAGTCCAGAACATTCTAGTAATATAGCAAGGAAAGCAACATTTACCAAGCAGGACTTTAGGGCTGCAGAAAGAGTGCAGGCTTGGGAGTTGTTCCAGCCTGGTTTTGAATACTGGGCCTCTTCTTTCCCAGCTCTGGGCTATCAGACATTTCGCACACACCCTCTGAGCCTCAGTTTCCACTCCTGTAAGATGATATTATAATATTGATAGAGCAACCAACTGCCTTAGTTTGTCCTGGACTGAGAAGGTCCCTGGGACTCAGAAATTTCAGTGGTAAAATCAGGACAGTCCTAGGCAAACCAGGATGAATTGGTCGCCCTAAGTATCAACCACATGTAGTTGTAAGATAATATGTGCCCATTCATACGCAGTTGACTGTGCCAGGCACATAGTAGGTTTGCAAATAACAGTTATTAATATAGTAAGAGGTCCATCGAGCCAAGCACTGCCCCTTCTTCTGTGCATGTCATGGCCAGAGGTGGACATGATTGACCTCGTATTTATAGGAAAAGGCAAAGAGTCTCAAAAACTCTAATGACCTATTAAGGACACAGTAAATGAAGGAGCTGGGATTCAAACTTAGGGTCTGCCTGAGCTCAGAGCCAAAGCTCTTTCCTTTTTACAGTGCTGCAGCTGTGGAGGCCAAGTATATTTTCAGCAACCAAAACAATTCCAACAGTTTTCATTTTTGTGCTATTTTCCCAAAGTATAAATGTTCTCTTTTAGAAACAGCATTGCAAAGTCGTGAGATTGTTGAGATCATTCTGTGAATGTGAAATTTTGAAAGCACTTACTTAATTGTGGTTTAGGGAGAAGGCATACTTCATTGAAAATTATTTGGGAATTTTTCTTTTTTTTCACCAGACAAGGTTTCGATTCAACAATGTGGCAAGGACATCTTTAACTATGCAAGAAAATAATTCGCCACATACTTGTTCGTGCTTGATGAGATTCTCAATAAAGCTTTTGATGGAGATTTCTGGTATTAGATTTCTTCCCCAGCATTTCCTTGCAGGTACACATTGTCATTCTTTTGAACGGGTTTCACTCCAAAATGCTCAATATCGTAAATCAAATCATCAAAAGAGTAAGTCGTTTGGGTTGCATGCTCTTAGGCTTAGTCTGAAGATTCATAATTGTTGGAAGTGTATTCACGGTAACCACCTGCATGGTCCTCACCTACAGTGCGATGCTGTCTGGACCACGGAGGGATCACCAAGTTCAATTACCACCTCGATAGCACTGCTGGCACTTGCTGAACTCTGAATAATGAAGAATTCTCTGCAGCCATCCAGCTGAGGACTATGAATTACTGTTACATTAAGCCATCTGTTCTGGGGATAATCTGGCATTGCAAAGTGTAAGGATAGCAATGCTGTATCATTCTTCCTAAGGATATGTATCTATCTTTCTCCTTAGAACAAGAAAATGAAGGTCTGAATTTCAGCCCAGGGAGCTCAACAAAAGAATATATAATTCCATTCAAATGGCAGAGTTTCACAGAACAAACAACCCATCAGTTCTATTGGAAGGAGCCTTGAAATAAATGTTTTATAACCCAAGAAGAGGATGTTGCTTGGACTTATATTTTATTAGTAAAATCTGAGAAGCCAGTTTTGCTTGTAGGATAGATTCTGAAGTCTGGAAGAGGCTTCAAAGTTCTTAGAGTGGGTTAGATGAGGGTCAAAGGCTCCAAGCTGACCTAGATTCGTCTTGCTGAAGCAAGGCCACCCGCAAGATCCTTGGAGGACCTTGGCAGAGGAGAGCCTAGGAAACCTGAGTTCTATTTCCTCTGAAAGTTCAGCATTGAGGATATTCTCTGATACTTCGAAGAGTATCTCGGGCGCCATATAGGATCCTATCGAGTGTGCCCTGCCGTCTCCCCAAACTCCGTGTCCTTATCCAAGAATCTACTTTCAGTTCACCTTCTCTAAGATGACTTCTTGACTGGCATCATTTTCACTCCCAACAGAACTGGCTTCTCCCCACTTTGTGCCCAGCTGCTCCTTGTCACATTTACCATCATAGCCACTAAAACACACAGCCGCTACTTCAGCTTTTAGTTTTCATGTCTGTCTCCCACTAAACTCTGAGCTCTACAAGGGCAAGGATATTGTCTGCTTTTCTCACCATTGCTCACACTGCGTTTCTTGAGCATTGCTATCATATTTCTCCAAATATCTGAGCACAATGAACACATACAGCAGAAATCCAGCATTTCAGGCCAAAGTTTCCACGGCATGCCACACTTTTCTCTCAAAAATTTGGGTAAATCTTGACGTCTCTTTAATATATCCATGTATTTTTTTAATAGAAAAGTAAAATCTAACATTTCTAATTGGCCGTAAGGAATATAGTCAATAATACAGTAATAACTATGTATAGTGCCAGGTGGGTGCCAGACTAATCAGGGGAATCACCTCGTAAATTATAATAAATAAATAAATAATTTCGAATTGGTTGACTTATTCATGTTTTCCACCCAAATTTCAAGTAGAATCGATGCTCCAGAATGATGTACAACATTTACGCTGAAACCTCTTGTCTCTCCCTACATTCTTCACACAGTCAAATGAGCAGTAATAATAACAATAATTCCGAATTTTATCTCGTTTTAGGTGCCATCGGTTGTCAGAAAGCAAAGCCATGTCCTAGTTGCTTGGCTTCTGGATTTCCGCGTCCACAAAATGAGGATGTCGAATTCAGCAACTTCATAGTGACACTTATAGGATACTACCATGTGCCGCGCTCCTATAAATATCATCTTTATAATTTTATTTCTCCTCACAATGACCTTGTGAGACGAGTATCACTGCCCTGTTTTACAGAGGAGACTGCGAAGGATTCGAACCGGGGGTGGCTGGCTGTAGAGGTGGTTGCAGCGTCGCTTACCACCAGCCCCCAAGAGCTTGCTGGGCTCTTCCTCCTCCTCTTCTCTTCTGTTATAATGAGCATTCTAAAGGCTGAACTCGTTTCAATGGAAGCCCTTCTATTTTTTTGGATTAGAAAATAACCACTGTAGCTTTCGGATTTATTCTGGTCTCTCTAGGCACTGAGATGATGAAATAATCAGGGCAGGTGTTAATTAAAACTATGTACACAACATCGTCTATACTGGCAGAGATGTGAAAAGGTTGACCAAGAAACCGGCTATTAAAACTATATCCCAGCAATCAATAAATCTGACTTGTTGTTGTTGTTGTTGTTGTTGTTGTTGTTGTTGTGTTTTGTTTCATTTGAGACCACTTGCTTTGTCAGGCTGCGCGAATAAGATATAAGGGCATCTATAAAAACAAAGCTTTGTAGACAGATTCATTGAATTGTTTGGATCATTTTTTGAAGTAGGTCATCTCACCGAAACAGCCTGTTTATAACCCGAGTTACTAACTAGTTAATGCCCACTCGATACGTTTAGAATAACTCATCCATTTCGTAGGGCCTCATTGACCTTTTTCAATCAACCTGTACTATATATCCAAGAAAAAAGTATTAATTAGTTAATACTTTTACTCGATCGAAGCTTGAGATCGTCAAAGGTCTGTCTGCACCTTTGATGATATGATAAGTGTATCATATTAGGTGGGTCATCACAGATGAATTTTTACAGTGTTGAACAGAGATTCTTTAAAAGAGTCGACCTTCGTGCCACCGAGGAGGGTTAATGGAATACAGATTGCTCAACTTACAACAAAAGTAAAGTCCAAGTATTATTTTCTACGACCCTCCTTAACAACACAAAACCCTGCCTTTTTTCCCAAAACTTTGTATTGATTTACAAATTACTTTAATTCTATATAAGTTAACGGGGGATTTACAAAAGTCTCAAATCTCATAAGTTACACACATCTTTTTTGTCCCCCACTGATTTTCTACTACTCTTTTAGTTCTTTGTCTTTCCCTT
>NW_006439568.1:7352113-7374300 GCF_000325575.1 Pteropus alecto | reverse complement strand
TCCTTTGACTTGGGTGTTCCCTGAGCCCTATAGTCTCACTCTGAAAAATACAGCAACAGCCAAGACCCCCTGATTTTTGTGACGAGCCCACATCCCCACCCTGGCTGGCTAGCTAGGTGTATATAGCATTTTGAACATGGGCAGTAAGCCCAGAGGCAAATGTGCTATTGTTGGTTATCTAGAGCTTTTACAGGCACTTGACCAAATTTTAAGTTACTCAAGATTTGTGTCTTCTACAGAATAAAAGCCTATTTACATGTCCTTGGCTATTTCAGATTCCCCTGCTGGTTATATGATTTGGTTTCAAAGGGTAGTTGATACATCACAACTCACAAGGAACCACTTAAAGGAATATGAAAAGAGCATTGCTTTGTTTCCAGGCTTTCATGTTTGCCTTCCTCTCTTCTCTCTCTCTAAATTCTCAATTTTTTGCTTTCTTTTCTTCTCAAGAGTTTTGGAAAGTGCAGTCACTTTCCACTTCATTGGTCCACTGGGATGACATTAAGTTGTAACATTTGTTCTGTGTGCCCACTGACGGCCTCTTTTCTAGGCTAAACGATCCAACTCCCCTTATCAAGTTCAGGAAACTATCTTTGGCATCACCTCTAAACTGAGGAGGTAGAAAGCAAACATAGGAGAAATCTCAGGGTAAGCACGAGAGCCTTATCCATCAATAATAGAGTTCACCGAGCTGCCTCGTGCTCAATTTGAAATTATTATAGCCATTATTATAGGTCATAGATAACATCTTATGGGCCGTGTTTAACTCTCCTCACTCCAAAAAATGTCAAACAATAATTCTGCACAAAATAAAGACTCAGTAAATATTGGTTAAAAAAATAAAAGGATAAATTGATGAAAGAATAAAAGGATCATTAGACGGAGAGATTAGATGAGCAGATAAAAGTATTAATTGATGAGTGGATGAACAAACAAATAAGAACGGGCAGTTTATGACATTCCCTGACCCTTTAAATAAAACAATTTTACCCCCTGAAAATGGATGCTAGCAGTCTGGAAATTCCCATCAACAATTATCTCAGAAATTTGCCCACAGCTCACATGTGTCCACTCCTACTGCTCCTTGCTTCTTTCCCTGGTTCTCAGCATCTCTCCTTTCAGTTTTACGCCTCTGTTTGCATTGTTTCTATTGATTCTTGTCCTTAGCTTTAACTTGGCCCTATGCCCTCCAACCATGCTACCCATAAATTTGCCCTTTCCATATTTTTGGCCAGCTAGGTTGGCCCACTGTCTCCTAACCTATCCATCAAAATACAGGAATTAATTTACTTGAGCTGTTAGAATTAAAACCAGCACATTTTTAATTGATATTTTTTATTCCCTTTGTCCTTGCTTGAATAACGAAGGATTCTAATACCACTGTGGATTAAAGGTCCTTTGCCACCAGGTCCCTGATTAAGGCCGCCGTGGCTTAAGGAAAGTAGCTCTCCCTTCAACTCTAGGGGAAAACATGTGTAAAAGTAATTTTCAAATTCTAAATTTCCATTTGGAATAAGTTACTATTAGGGGTCATTAGCTGTCCCCACAATTCCAAGACATTTGAATATAAATTCCAATTTTTCATCATTCAGATGCTTGATATTTGAAAAAGCCTATTTGGCATTCCAGTCTCAACCCTCTGATTGATTAATGGAGCAATAAACAGGAAAAGTCAATGTTAGTCATCTTATAGACATTTTTCCTATAAAGCTTAAATACCTTAACTATGCTGCAAACAGAGAAGGAAATATTATAGCTAAGTTTTTACATTTTTGACCATATGCGAAAATTCACAAGCAATGTGAATTCACTTAGCAAAAGAATAAATGACCACTGGCAGACAAGACAATTATCTTGGTTTTGGATATGTTTTAGGCGGTTTGTAAAAATCGTATCAAATGTTTTAGAATGTAACTCCTGTTAGAAGTATTCTTTATGGTAGTAAGAAGGTGAAGTCTTCCATGGACAATGCCTTTCTCTATCCCGATTCAATGTAACCAAACAATATTTACTAAGCAACCAGTGTGTGTAAGGTTAGTTATTCTCATGAAGGTGATGTGAAAAACACCCCATTATTTTGATGTTTTGAATCCCCAAACTTAATTCCATGAAGGCATGGTATACTATTAAGTGAGAAGTGAGAATTAATGAACCTGACATTTACTGAGCACGTAATGAAACTCAGATATAGCAAGATCCTCCTTTTCTATTGCAGAAGATATTTGTTGCTACCCCATGGAGGGTGTACTCAAAGAATTCAATTCTACTTTCTCTCCAACCTGGAAAGAACTTCTTTGCTATTATTACCAAATTCTGGGGCTCTGACCTGTGCCATCATCCCAATATTTATAACAGCTTCATTTGGTAATCTACAGTGCAGTAAAGGATAAGATAGAGGATATTTGCTGTCTCAATTTTATTACTACAAGTGTTCACAAGAAACCTGGGAGACTAATACTGTCTCTTCCCTGAGAACTACTTTACTTTCCTTCCTCATGCCAAATATCTACTGGACTGTGATGGGAACATATAAAGGGACAGGTACGGTAAATCTCAAAACAGCAGTACGGGGTAATAGGAGGAGAGGTAAACTTAGTCAAATTTTTGACCATATGCAAAAATGTTCAAGCAATGTGAGTCACTTTGTCCCACAAGTGAAGGAAATTTTTGAAGAAATGAATTCTCTACATTTTCCTAATATTCTTTTTTTTTTCACACAACCTTCTTTCAAGTTCACCACTCTAATGTCTAATCCGGTCTCTCAGATAACTCTACCCCTTCCCAATAAAGTCCCTCCATCTCTACTTAACTTTTACAATCTCAAGTGCCTGAGGGATTAGCCTGAGGTTCATGGAGGTTCTACTCAACTCAGTCCAGGATGACTTGTGAGGACTGGGCTGGATCAGAGTCCTGTGGATGAGGCAGAGAATGAATGTTCTGAGTTACATTCTCTGTCATCAAGAGGTTCAGATGATACCCTCATGAGCTTACCTAAAAAGGGTGGGTACCTCAGTGCAAAGACTGATTTTTCCACAAAAAAAAAAAACAAACCACAGTCTATTTTGATATCATGAAAAATAATATGTTCTCCTTTCAGCTTGACTTTGACCTCGCCCTTTGTGGAAACAATGACCCTAGAATTATTGAGGGAGAAGCCTTTGACTCTTTCTTAGGTCTGGTTTATTCTCTGCCATCCTAAATGGGCAACTCCACCTCTAATTAGGTTAATTTCCATAACAAATATCTTCACACACATTATCTCATCCAATGCTAGTAACTACCCACGGAGATACTGACTCTCCTGCCCTTTTAACTCGTTCAGATCTCTTAGAGGCCTAGCACTCTCACATTTCAGTTAATTATTCTGGCATTTGAGAGAAAAACATACAACCTATATGCTCAAAAGAATAAGTCATAATAAGTTTATTTGAACCGTGAGTCATGTTTCCCACAAACTATTTAAACATTTAATTGCCTGACTTTTTCAAAGAATAGTAAAGCATCTTGTTGTTTTATGACCTTCAGCCTTGTCTAGGAAGTTCTTAAGTAGTACCCATTTAGAGAGCTTGAAGAAGACAATTTTCATTAAATGGACATCACCCCATCATCATAGACTAGGAGTATGCCTGTATCTCTGTATTGCAAGGCATAGCAAAATATGTTAAACAACAAACTCTCATAGACTTTATAAATCATGACCCATTTTTCAGATGACAGATCTAGTCAAGAAAAATGAGAAAATGAGGGTGAGATTTTTGTTCTTTCTAAGTCATACTTCGTTCCAATTTATCCTCTATATCAGAGAAGGATAACTGGTGCTATTTGGATGAGCTCATTTAAATATGTCAAAATCTTTTCATTAAGATTAATCAGAGTATGTCGGCTATACTGGTGGCAATGCCATTTTGTTTTAAACCTTCAAGAAGTAATATACCAAGTGAGAGGACAACTGCTTGATCTTTCGCATGACATGCATAAAATCAATATTCCAAGCTCCTTTGGGAGTTACAGCCCGGCTTGTTGCTTATGACTCTCATGATGACCTCAGGCAGCCCCTCCTGTCCAGTGGGGAAAATGGGATTACTCAGCCTTCAAGAAGGAGCTCGAAGACGAGGCAGTTCACAAGGACTGTGGACGGGCTGATGGTTTTCTAGAAGACAAATGTCAGATGTAGAAGTTTCCTAGATGCCATGCCATAATCAATCCCAGCTGCTCTAAATTCAGCGAGCCAAACTCAGTCATCGGAAAGGCGTTGGGAAGAGCAAAGCAGGGGCATGTCCAGAGACCATGCTGACTTGTTATCCAAGAGGTCACTATAGCAGGACTCCTAAATATTCCATGCAGAAAGGACCTCAAATTTTCCTTTGATCTTACAGGATCTTATCTTGTATCTCATTAGACGAAAGCTGTTCCTGTTGGCTGATGTTTCTGAATTTATTGATGTTTTAATTTCTGGATTTCTTAACTTTGTGAAAAATTGAGGTTCTACTTTGCAATTTGGACAATCTAAGATTTCCACCATTCCTCCTATGAGTGTTTTTTGAAATTCCAGCACTATTCAAACATTCTTTAAGAATAATCTGAGGAAGATACGGTTTACGGTTTACTTAGCACAATGTTTTCAGCTGAGGATAATTTTCCTCCCCACGGAACATTTGATAAGATGTGAAGACATTTTTAATTCTAACAACTATGGGGGCTATTACTGACATCTAGTGGGTAGAGGCCAGAGATGCTGCTAAATATCCTAAAAGGCACAGGACAACCCCCACAACAAGGAATTACGAGGCCCAAAAGTCAATAATGTCACTGTTAAGAAGTTTTGCACTAACATAATGGCAAAAGCCTAGGTTTAATCAATGGCAAAAGCTCAAGTTTAACCACAGATTAAAAATTCCCTCATATCATGATGCAGGAGGCAAAGAAAAAAAGCAGGCTAATTATTTCAATGTTGACTAATAAGAAATCTCTGGAAAGAAGTGTTGAAGAAACCACTTTTGTGACAAGATTAGGCAAGCCAAAAAATACATGTGGCCTTACAGTTGGCCATTAACATAATTTGGAACAGCAAATTCCAGGGATAACTCGGGAAAAAAATTAATACTCAGATTTTCCCCTTGTGACATATTTTAGCTGATTTAAGGACCCCCAAGTCCCCAACGTGTTAATTTCCAGAAAACCTGAAGGAGTTAAGAGAAACATCAGCTGTGAGTTGCTCTTAAGCCACAGTTGAAAGGAGATCTTGAAACATATTTTTCATTCATTTTCTCTCTGTCTCTCTCCTATGTGGGAAACATGGCATGCACAATTGGCGCCTATATTATCCTTTGGCCAATACTTTATCCCAGTTGCCTTAGCAACTGTCAATATTTGTCTGGTACATCGCAGCCCCAATTGGCTGATGTCTGGTTCAGCATCTACTGGTAAAGTTTAGGGAAGAGAGACACCTAGTGGCCTAAATTAACTGAGCGTTGAAAACCATCTGCTGCTGCATTTTATTTTCACTTGAAAAACGTTTATTAATTTTAAATCCTACCCTCTTTTAAAGATCAACAATCCCCACAATTACAGTTATAAAAGCAGAAAGGAACAGGTATTGGAATACTTACTTCACTTTTCTGTAAAGTAAGCCAACGTTCTGTAAATTTATCAAACGGTAAATATTTTAGGCTTTGTGGGCCATATGGTCTCTGTTGCAACTACTCAACTCTGCCATTATAGCATGAAAGCAGCATTAGGCTATGTATAAACAAGTGAGTATAGCTGTATTACAATAAAATTTTATTTACAGATGCTGGCAGAAGACCAGATTTGGCCCACAGTTTGCCAACCCCTGCAAAAGTAAAGAGAATCTATATGCTCTTTCAGTCTACTCATGTAACTGCCCCCTCCATTCCACCAAATTTCAGGAGGCTTCAAAGAATCAATGCAAAAAAAGAAACAACATCAACATTTGGTCAATAACATTTGTACAACGAATTAGTGTCTGTGTACTATGTTCCAGGCACTGTTCTAAATACCAGAGTAACAAGAAGGTACAAGACAAGTAAAAATCTCTGTCATTGTAGAGCTTGTATTTACAGTCAGAAATATAATATGTAAATAAAATATTCTATTAGCCAAATGAGAGCAAGTACTATGCAAAAATTTTAATGGGAGAATCAGGACAGGAAATACTGAATTGAGGAAGTGTTATAGGTTGAGCTGTGGCCCCCAGAAAGATATGTTGAAATCCTAACCCTTAGTACCTGTGAATGTGAGCGTATTTGGAGATAATCTTCGCAGATGTAATTAAGTTAAGATGAGGCCATCAGGGTGGGCTCTACTCCACTATGACCAGTGTCCGAAATGCCATGTGAAGACAGAGATACACTGGGAGAATCCCAAGTTATGACAGAAAAATAGTTTGAAGTGATACAGCTGCAAGCTAAGGAATGCTAAGGATTGCTGGTCACCACCAGCACTAGGACCCAAAGTCTCACAGGAAGCACGACCCTCATGACAACTTGGTTTAGACATCTAGCCTCTAGAACTGTGAAAGAATATATTTCTGTTCTTTTAAGACACACAGTTTGCAGCAGCCCTGTGTACTCATACAGGAAGTAAGAGAACTGCCATTGGGGAAAGGGTGATAAGGAAAAGCTTTGCTGTAAAAGCGAAGGAGCTACTCACAGGGCTAACTGTGTGAAAGTAACCCCAGAACAAGAATCAGCAAGTGGTAAGGCCCTGAGGCAGAGGAGATCACAGGAGTGCCCTTGTGCCTGGGGCAGAGTCGCAATGGGAAGAAAAGGAGCTGACAACATCACAGAGGGAGAAGGAACAGGAAGATAATGGGGCTGTGGGTCGCCACATGGAATCTGCTTTGTATACTGAGTGAGATAGGATGTTAAAGGATTTTCAGCAGAAGAGTGACATATAATATGGCTTATTTGTGAAAAGGGGTTGCTCTGGCTGCTCAATTGAGAATCTGTCCTGTGGAAGTAGGGAGGCTTATTAGGAGGGTACTGTAATAATCCCAGTGAGAGATACATGTAGAAGTAGTGGAGGTGGTGAGAAGTACAGGATTTGCTGTTAGAACAAACAGGATCTGATGACAGAGAAAGCGAGCAAAGGTCAAAGATGATTTCAAGCTTTTTGCAAAATGTAGTCCATACGAATGATGGGAAAAAACTGGAGTAAGAGCAAATTTTTTGTTGTGGGGAGTATGCTAAGAGTTCACTTTCGAATTGTGATTGCTATTAGATCAATAGATAGTTGACGAGTCTAGAGTTCAGGGGGAAATGCTAGGATAAAAATTTAAATGTAGGTGAAATTAATACGTAAATGGTGTTTAAAGCCATGAGACCAGATGAGATTAACAAGACAAAGAGTAGAGATGGGTAGAGGAGAAGAGAGTTCAAATGATGGAACCCTAGTTCACGTCAACCCTCACTAACTAGGGAGATGAGGAAGAACGAGTTAAGGAGACTGAGAAGAAGCTGCTAGAAGGATAAGAGCAGTACCAACATGTGAGATCCTGGGAAAGAAGTGAAAACGACGGATGTGAGAAGATGTGTCAAATACCAGTAGCTTCAGTACGATGAGCACAGAGAACTGCTGGATTTAGCTGCATTCATCAGTGTGGAGATCATAAACAGGGCAAGCATATGATTTGTCATCCAAATCAAGACACTCTGAGAGTGAAAAATTGCTCCTGGAAAACGGGCAGAGGCCAGGACTCTGTCCATATGCACTGAGATGTGCAGTCACCCAAGTCGTGTTGACAAAAGCATTCAATGGGTGCGATGGGGCGAACCCCTCGATGGACTGAGTTCAACAGAGAATGGGTGCAGGTTAAATTAGAGACAGCGGTTCCAGACCACATCTCAAGGCGTTTGTCATAAAAGGAAGGAAACAGAATTATACAGGGTAAAAAGGTGGGGTTTTAAAAACTTTTAATACAAAGGACACTGTAAAACTTTGGTGTGCTGATGAAAATGATCTAAGCAGAGGGGGAAGAATGCCTGAAACAGGGACGGGAAGGAAGAGAATTGCTGGAGCCATGGGATCTAAGGCACAGACAGGAGATTGCTCTTAAATATATTCATATAGACGTTTTATCCATAATAACGAAAGGCAAGGCAGAGAAATAGGACTAGATTCAGGGACATGGATATATAGTGTGGTGGGAACTTATAGAACTTGTCCTAATGCTGCTTAAAATTTTTGAGAGTGAGCTGGAAGAAAGGAGGAGGAGCTGGACGTGCAGTTGGTAGACTAGGGTAATACGATAGGACTTGTGGGCAGCACTGAACTGGTTGGGTTGGACGGGGCATAATCTATTGGCATTGGAGGCATGGTCGGCCCAACTGAAGGCCACCCATCAACTGTATGTGAAAAAGCACTGATTTCCCAAGGAACATCCGAAATTGAAGTGATATTAAATAAAAGCGGAATGAATGTTGAGAGAAGCTCAACAGGCCACAGGTTCCTCCATTTATTATCAGTGTGACTTTGAATGAATTCATTAACCTCTTTGAGGCTCTGTACCCTCACACTTGAAAATGTGTAGACCATAATACCTACCTCATCAATGAATGAGATAGTGTATGTACAAACATCAACACTGTTTGCAATAACATCTTTTGAATTTGAAAGATTCTGAATTCTATAGAATTAGGCAATCTTTCAAATTCAAAAGACCTTATTGAAAACAATATCTGATGTTATGATAACAACATCAAATTATGATTAATTCATAGTCAAATTATAAAATCATGTTACGATAATAGTTATGATCATTATCATTATTATTATTAGGCCAAAACATTAGACCACTCTCTATAGGCTGAGTCTTTGACCTCAAATTTATTAATGTCAGAGAAATGTGTGAGAAACATTCATAAAACATTTGCATTCTGCGAGAAAGCTGAATTTTTAAGTAAACATAGAATATAATTTTTTTATTAATCCGAGGCCAGTGTGAGGGAAATGACTGCCATTTCTACTAAGAGAAGTGTTCACATTTAAAATAGAGGGCTAAAGTATACAACCTCCAAGAGTCTTTCCAACTCTAAGCTTCTATATTCAAGTCTACTCAGGTTTATTCAGATCAATGGCTTATCAGTTCTACGCAAATTACTCTCTGGATCCAGCACTGCTGTAACTCAAAGTCACCAGACCCTTCTTGTCTGCAGATGCAAATAAAGTGACCATTATGTCTTCAATCAGAGTTTTTGTTCTTGACCTCTAGCTACTTCTGTGGAACCCCGCAACACCCCCTGCCTATCACTCCCTCGAGCATTTTGAGAATGCTCCAAAATAAACATTCACATGTCCTCACATTCAATCTGTTAGCTACTGATACCATTTGAAAGTCCTCTCTATTTTTTTTTTCTGGCCGTGATTTCTGAAATCAGTAATCGTCCATAAAATTTGTTAAGATAGGATTTCCATCGTCATTGTCAATGACCCATGCTGAGAATGCCAATATCCAAGAGAGCTGTCTCTGGAAGCTTCCAACGCTGACCAGGTTTGAAGTGTCAGATAGGTGCTGGGCTCTGAGCAGAGGTGGGGAGAAATGCTGAAATTGAAATCCCTTCATTTATTCATTCATTCATTCAAAATTAATTGAGCTCCTGCTGTATATAGTCTTGGGGTTTAGTGCTTAAGAGTAAGGACTTTGGTGTCTGACAGCTGGGTTCAAATCCTACTCTTCCACTTACGAGCTATGTGACTTTGGTCAAGTCCCTTACCCTCTCTGAACCTCAGTTTACTTTCCTGTAGAATGAGGATCATAATAGACCTGTCTCATAGAGCTGCTATGAGAATTATATGAGATAACATATGTGATGTAGAAACCTGGATAAAATATAGCAGTTTTCATCCTCACCTAGGGTTCCAGACTTTAGTGTAGCTCTAGAGACGCAGATTTGCATCACATCTGCTGCATTTGGTTGCTTTGAATGGCCAGCATGCCATTCAAGGACCAGAATGAAAACAATCATAAGTGTCTATTGCAGATCTGAGAGTTAACTCTGGACCAGTGTCCTTTCCATCACTTCAAACCATTTCACACACTGGCTTCAGAAAGTCTGTGCGTTGTTTGGCTTTATACTCTGGCCTCTTTACCTAGACACATTTTGGGGAATGATGAAATGGTTAATTTTTTCTTTAGTTCTCTTATCTTTACCAGTTCCAAAATATAGTTTGAGTGGTCACTTATCTGTCTCCCCACGGCCTCCACCTTGGTTCATGGCACAAGCAACTCTCGCCTAGACAACTTCAAAAGCTTTCTCGTTCATCTTCCCATTTCCTCTCTAATCCCACTCTCTTGTTTTCACAGCAAAGCAAGTGAATAGCGCATTCAGCAGCTCATCCTTGTATTTCTTGAAAATCCAAATTCATTACCCTAGGGTGGAGAAGATAAATAATCTCTTTATCTACTGAAGTCTGTTCTCCTCTTCTATAGTAACAGAGTTGTAGCAGAGAAGCGGCTAACTAGTCTTGCACCTGCTTGTAGTCCTGTGTGTTAGTTATCTATTGCAGGATAACAAATTATCCCCAAACACAGTGGCTTAAAGCAATACATATTCCTTATTGCACTATTTCTGTGGATCGGAAATTAAGGGACAGCTCGACACGGGGTTCTGTTTAAGGGTCCTTCATGAGTTTACAGTCAAAATGTTGGACAGGGTTGCAGTCACTTCAAGGTTTGTTTGGGACTGAAAAAATTCTCTTCCAGTCTCACTAACGGGACTGTTGGCAGACCTCAGTTCCTTGCCGCCTGATGACCAAGGGATTTATTTCTTTGCCAAGTGGATCTCTTTATAGGTGAGTGTCCTCATGACAATGACAACCAGCTTCACCCAGAATGAATGATCTAAGAGAGAAAGTAAGCAGGAATCCGCAATACCTTTTATGACCCAGTCTTTGAAGTCACAAAATAACTTCCATTCTTTTTATTCATTAGACATGAATCACTAAATCAACCACATTAAAGAATGGGAAGTTTCTCCACATATATAGAACCACTATAGACCTCAATCTCTCTTGAGCTCATATTTCCAAATGCCTAGTAAAATCTCTCTCAACCCGTGTCGTAGATGTTTCACATTGAACTTATGTGCAAATGAACTCACTATCTTTATTATCATCGACCCTTACCCCAGTCTGCTTCTCTCCTTGTGTTTTTTCTCTTGGTTAATAGTGTTTTATCCAGGCAAACAGGTAATATTTTTCAACCTCTCATTCTTCTCATTTCCTACGTTTAGTTGATCATTAAGTTCGTTTAAGTGTATCACAAAGTCTCGGAAGTTTTTCCTACTCTTTATTTCTATTGCAACGTTCTGGATAGGCACCTCACAATTTTTCTCCTGTGCAGCTTTCTTTATTATAATAGTCTTGTACTACTAATGCCCCCTCCAGTCTTTCTGCCACTAATAGCAGAGATCTCTTTTAAAACCAAAATCTAATCACTGTCCAGATTAGAATATCTCTCTGACCACCCATTTCCAACACACGAACCCAAATTCCTTATATTATACCCACATCTTTGCATTGTCTGAATCTTATACTCATGTCCTTCTAATTTTTTTCTGCCAAAGCCCCACATGTAGCCCATGCTCAAGCTATTACCAGAAAGTGCCTGAGCAGGCCACATGTCTTTCACTCTTCCAAGCTTTGGGACCATATCCTTCACCCGCCTCCTACCGTCTTATCTAACAGTTGCATATTCACCCTTCACAGTATAAATTGAAGACTACTTCCTCTTTACCCCATCCTTGACCTATTTTCTCTCCTCTCTTTAGATTTTGCACAAACCCATATCATTGAATTTATCCTCGTGAGTAATCATTTTTTGTTTATATGTCTGTATCCCCAGAATATTCTGAGCTCTTTGGGAGCAGAGATCATGAGTAAGTCAATTTTCTGCCTGTCAGACAGTGATGTCAATATCTTGGCAGGAAAATAAAAGATTTTAGTATGTATAAATGTTTTTTAAAAGGGAAAGGTGTTTCTTTTTTTTCTTCAGCCAATATCATATTCTTTTATGAGGGATTTTGGAATGTTTCATGAGGAAAGGGAAACTTTCTTGGATTTCTGCATGGGCAACTTTCACTTAAAAAATATCGCAGTCTCTGTCTGTATTTTGGAATACCCGGCACACGCATGTGTTGAATACCAACCACCTCCATTCTGTTCTTTGCTCTGGCAGAAAATGACCACTAGGGAGCATCATAGTTAAATATACTCTGTACAATTTCAAGAGATTGACTTAAAGGCAAAAGTAAATTTTGAAAGGAAAAAGCTCTCTTAGGTCTCATATTTGTTTAGCTATTTAGGATCTTTCAAAGAAAATTACAGCGTAAACTTCCTAACCCTCATCTCCATTCTTCATATCTCTCAGAAACCCTTCCACAAATAGTTATATTTGAAATATTTGCAAAGAAGAAACCTTAACTTTTCATTTTCCCTCTAACTTTAGCCAATTCTTCATTAAACAAACATTATCTCCAAATCGTTAACTATATGTAAACCAATTTGATAAAAAGTATGGAAGACAGAAAATTTTCAACCAACATTTGTTAGAAGTTGGGCATTGTATTGATGTGTAATGATATAGGAAAAGGTGGTATATATCTACCTTTAATCTGTTTATAACTTAAGGTAATAAAAGATAGGTAACTTCTTACATTTTAAATAGGTCATATTACAAAAAAATTTATACACAAATAAAACAGCAAAAAAGGAATTTAGAAATAACTGAGTCGAATCCATTAGCTGGGCTTAGGGGAAGAAAAACCCAATTTAGGAAGAGCATATACAAAGAAATTTAAAAGAACATGAAATGAATTTCTGGAAAAAAAAAGTCCTACGTAAAAATAGAAGAAGAAAAGGAAATCTCCAAACTCTCCTTTGAAAAAATTTTTTAAACAGAAATGAGGGATAACTTCAAGTGGTTGAGATACAAGCAAGCAAAGGTAAAAGTACAGGTTGCCTTAAGGATATGCCTTCAAAGTAAATCAGACCCTGGGAATTCCCACAAATTAAATAAACCACTATGAGCTCATAATCAAAGGTCACCAAATACACAAGATAAGCCGCCATGAATGAAAGTCACTGGAAACAACAAACGATTTAGATCCCCTAAGACCAGATCTCAGAACTGTCAGACCCAGAATATAAAACAGTAGATATAAACCATTTGAATAAATTAAAGCTGGGATAAAAAGTAAGCAAGGAAAAAAATAGTAAACAGATATATTAAGGTTCATTCATCGAGAAAACATACTTCAAAATGCATGTGCCCTTAGTATTAAAGCTTCAAGTACTCACGAAGCAAAAATTGAAAAAATTAAACTGAGAAACAGACAGATTCACAATCACAGTTGGAGAGTTTAACATACGTCTCTCAATATTTGAAATGAGTATCTGAAAAAATATCAATGAAGATATAGAAGATTTGAACAATTTGCTAACTTAATCTTATTTTCATTTATAGAGGAACACACCAAATAGCTGTAGAATCCACGTTCTTTCAAGGGTACATGGGACATTGAGCAGGATTTCCTGTGTGGTAGGTCGTGAAACAAGTCTTGATAAATATCAAAGAATTGTCATCTTATAGAGTGTATTTTATGACTAGATCACTCTTTGAACTCAAATCAACAACAACAAATATCTAAGAAATCCCAATATATTTGAAAATTTAGCAAAATGACTCTATATAACCCATAGAACAAATTGCAAAGGAAATTAGAAAAACTGCAAACCTGATAATAAAAACACAGCATATTAAAACTGTGGGATACAGCTAAAGCATTTCTTAAAGGGAAATGCATAGAATTACTTGAAAAGTAGTATGGCACCTACACTTCAAACATTCATGCCTCCCATTAGTTATGTTTTTTATGTAATCCTCTCTAACACCAAATTAGAGCTGACTCTGTGTGACCAACTGCAAACAACAGAAGTGACAATAAATGACTTCCCAAGATAGGTAATAAAAGGCATGTAGCTTCCAGTTTGGCCACCTGGATTATTTACTCTTGGGAAAACCAGTCCCATGGTCTTGGGGACATTCCAATAGTCACTTGGAAAGGCACACACGCAGAGAACCCAGAGCCGGTTGCCAGCAGGTAGCACTAACTGGCCAGCCGTGTAAGTAGCAAGTTGGAAGTGAATCCTTCTGCCCCGGTCAAGCCTTCTACAGCTCAGCCGATGTCTCACTGCAACCACATAAGAAACTCCAATTTAGGGCTTCCTAGCTGAGCCCTTCCTAAATTCCTTACCCACAGACTCCATGAGCATAATAAATGGTTGTTTTATTCCATTAAGTTTTGAAGGTAGACTATTTTTTATACAGACTTACCAAAACTCTGATATTCAGTGAAACTTTCTTTGAAAATGAAGGCAAAATAAAAATAGTCCCAGATGAACAAAAACTAAAAGATTGCATTACTAGTCAACTGACAAGAAACATTAATGGCAGTTTTTCAGACCAAAAACAAATGACCCCAGACAGTAATTCAAATTCACATGAAAAACAGATTGCTAATAAGAGTAATTGTGTAATTACCAAAGATAGTATGAGTGCACATTTCTTCTCTTTACTGGTTTATATAACAATTGAATAAAACCATATGTATGTAATTGCTTTGTTGGGCCTATAAGATGTAGAAATGTAATATATTTGACAATAACAGGACAAAAGAGGAAGGTGGGATCAAAACTGTATTGGAGAAAGAAGACAATACTAGATGAAAACACGAAATCACAAGAACAAGTGAAAAGAATAGAAAATGGTAAATAAGAAGGTTAATATAACAAACTCTATAAACATTTAATTGCTCTTTCTTTCCTATTTCTTTAATAGACACAAATTATAAAGTAATCATTATAACAATGTATTCTAGGTTTGTAACATATAGATGTAATCTCTATAACACTTCAGCAAAAAAAAAAGAAGAAGAAATAGAACTATAGAGGACTAACAATTTTATATGTCATTGGAATTAAGTCAGTATAAAACTAAAGCAGCTTCTGACAGGTTAAGACATATATGGTAACTCTTAGAGCAACAACAAAGACGATAACTCAAAAAATACACAGTAAAAAAAAGTGTTTGACTACATACTGTAAAGATAAAAACTATACATAAACACAGTATTCCAGTGAAAAATTTGTTTTTTACAGGGATATAGATAACCATTCTCTAACTACTTTACGTGTTCACCATATTGGACAATTTAGTACATAAATTGCAGATAATGAGAGCCAGGTTTCTCACTGTCAGAGAAAGAAGCTACAAATAAGCAAAGAGAAGTTGCTGGAATGAAGCCTGTGGTGCTGCTGGGTTGGAGTCAGAGTCATCAGTGTGACCTCATGTTTATTCTAATGTGTGTGTTTATATTAGAATTTGTTTGTCTAACTATATTTATTCACATACGGACAGATAGATACAGAACTAAATACAGATACAGGTTAGTAAAAATACATGTACTCCCGAGATATTAATATAAGGAAAAGCTGGGTGTAAGGTTTATTATAACTCTCTATAATATTTTGCCACTTTTCTGTAAGTCTAAATTATTTCAAAATAAAAAATCTAAAAGAACAAATTATGTAAACTTACAATAAGTTACATTAAAATAAGAAAAGAAAAATAATGAACCACTGACAGATGCAAAAACATGATGAATCTTTAAAAATATATATATGCTAAACAAAAGAAGCTAGACCTAACTATACATATTGTATAATTCTATGTATTCGAACTTGAAGAACAGGCAAAAGTAATGGTGACAGAAATCTGATCGGTGAGTGCTCCTGGATAGGGAGAAAATGACTGCAGAAGGCTATAATGGGACTTTCTGAGTTTGTGAAAATATCCCACATCTAAACAAGGGGGGCGGGATGGTTACTTGGGCACTTACTTTAGTAAAATCTCATCGAACTGCACTTTAAAAGGCATATTTATTGTATGTGAATTATATCTTAATAAAGTTGCTTTAAAGAAAAAGATAAGCGAGTAGAAACGTGAATAGAAAAGTATTTGTAAAATATATGGGGAATAAATAAAATTACACTAACTTGGTTAAGGAAAAGACCGAAGAACAGGCTCAGGTCTGTTTCAAGCTTTGAAACTATTCTTAACCCCCAGGCTGACCCTAAATTTCTGAGCACTGAAATATTCTAAATTTCCAGGAAACAAGGGTGAAAGCAGGCTGTTCCTACACCCCCAGCCAGTTCTGGACTTCATGTGGATTGAGATGAATTAACAACTATTAAAGAGCTAATAAATGGTCGGTACTCATGGCACCAGCAACATGCAAAGCTCACTTTGAAGTTCGTGCCATTTCCTTCCTTTGCTTGGAAGCAACCGGGGCCAAATCCTGCTGTGTTGTCCAAAGAGCCTGTTAAGCTGACCTGCAATGGGACTGGGCAGTACATCCAAAGAGTTAATCCAAGCACAGCCTGGCGTCGCCATCACCCACACCTCCAGCCCCAAACAAGCATCCCCGGGGGAGCTGCCTGGTCCCGTAAGCCTCTGACAGGAAAAATCTAGCTGTGAAAACAAAACAAACAAACAAAAAAATGGAGAGAAGATATGGAAAAAGTTGACTCTGAGACCTTTTACTGGGGCCATTACCATTGCAGGAGTAGAATGGGGAAGAGGTGAATCTGAGAAGGAGAAGGAAGCCTGGGTTTAGATGCTCAGAGGGGCCAGAAATCTGGAAAAGGCATTCTTGGGAAGTTTATTTAAACCATCTGGGATTTATTTTCCTCATCATAAAATGAACTCACATCATGTTAGTAGCTCTGCCTGGAGGTCAAAGGGCATAATGAAGTAAAAGGCTAGATTTTCCCTGCCTCCTAATCCAGGGGTTGGATTTAATTGAGTTTGATCCATACACCTATCTTGGATCGATAATTTCATTTTCTGTTTGCATTATAGATATCATTGTTTCTCAAAGTACTCCACCCTCGCTTGCATCAAACTTTCCCAAGAACTTATTAAAATAGACAATTCCTAGACTCCCCCACAGACTCCCTAAAGAATCTCGGAGGGTGACACAGAGAAATGTTTCTTTTAAAAATATATTGTTTTAACAACAAGATACTACTACGCACTCACTAGAATGGCCAAAATCCAGGACACTGAAAACTCCAAATGCTGGCGAGTATGCGGCGTAACCACAATTCCCATGCATTATGGGTAAGAATGCAAAATGGTACAGTCACTTTGAAAGAATGTGGGGATTGTTTTTACAAAATTAAAAATATTCTTGCCATAGCTTACCATATGATCCAGCAATCGTACTCACTGGTATTTACCTAAAGAAGTCTGAAATTTATATCCACACAAAAACCTGCACATGAATGTTTATAGCAGTTTTATTAGTAATTGCCCAACTGTGGAAGCAACCAAGATGTCCTTTAGTAGGTGAATGGATCAGAGATGTGGTACAGCCAGACAATAGGACATGATTGGCATATTATTCAGTACTAAAAACAGAATAAAATTAATTAAGTTAAATTAATGGGCTTTTAAGCCATGAAAAGACACGGAGGAAACTTAAATGCATATTACTAATTAAAAGAGACCAGTCTGAAAAGGCTACATACTGTATGATTCCAACTGTATGACATTCTGGAAACTGCAAAACTATGGAGACAGTAAAAGATCATTGGTTGCCAGGGGTAAAAAGAGAGAAAGAAGTGAATAGGCAGAGCATAGAGGATGTTTAGGGCAGCGACAATACTGTGTATGATACCATAATGATGGATACATTTTATTATACATTTGTCCAAATCCATAGAATGAACAACACCAAGAGTGAACCCTAACGTAAACTACCAATGTTAAGTGGTTATGATGTGTTGATGTAGGTTCGTCTATTGTAACAAAGGTACCACTCTGGTGGGGGATGTTGATAACGGAAGAAATTGTGCATATGTGTAAATTTCTGTACCTTTCCCTTAATTTAAACAGCTCTAAAAACTGTTAATAAATATATCCATTGTGTCTTTATTTTGGAATGATCACAAACTTATAGAAAAGTAGCAAATATAGCACAAAGACCTTTTTAATGAACCATATAAGACTCAGTTGCAAATATGATGCTCCAACCTCCTAGTGTGTATATCTACAAACAGAAATATCTCCTACATAACCGCTATGCAAACATCACAATCAGAAAGTTAACACGGACACATTTCTATCATCAATCTTCAGGTCTCATTTAACTTTTACAGTTGTCCCAGTAACATCCTCTGCACGGAATGGAATCGCATATTGCATTTAGTTATCTAGTCTCTCGAGACCCCTTCTTTACAGTTTCTCCGCTTTTCTCTTGGCTTTCATGACCTCAATTCTTTGGAGGATTACAGGTAAGTTATTTTGTATAATACCCCTCAATTTACGTCTGTCCAGTAAGGTATCCTCACGATGAGATTCAAGTTATCCACCTTGGGCAAGGATATCAACAAACGTGACGCTGAGATTTTTTTCATCGCATCTCATTGAGTAGTGCATGATTTCAATTCGCCCCGTACTGATCATATTCTCTTTATCACTTATTTGTGATGGTGTCTCCTAGGCTTCTCTACTGTTAAGTAATTCTTTTTCCTTTGAAATTAATAAATGTTTGGGGGAAAGTGGCTTGAAACTATGTAAATATCCCATTCCTCATCAAACTTTCAATTTCTTCAGATATTTATTTACATCTAGTTTTTTTTAAGCCAAATTTATACGTTATCACCTATTTATACCAATGTATTCACTGCATCCTTATTTCCCAGTAGGAAGCACTTCAAACTGGCTGCTTCATCTCTTTGACAAGACTCCATCCTTGATTAAGTATTTCCTTGCTGCCTTGCAGAGAATGTCTTAGTTCATGTTCCATTTTCCCTGCACCAGACTTGGAATCAGCCAATTTTTCAAGGATCCTTGGTTCTTTTTAGTGCAGAACAATATTTAGAAACCAAGATATGGGTGTTAGGCATGCTTCCTGCTCAAGGAATCTCTCTGTTTCCGGGAACTTCGCAGTGGACCGAGATGGGGGATATCTGTGCATCCACATGCATTTACAACCATATTACAATGTTATTTCTGTAAACCTATACATTGAAAACCATGAGATCATAGTTATACTTCCAATTCCAGATCAACACCATCACATTTATTTGGATATTTTTCTTTTCCGTATTAATAAGTTCCTTTTCTGACAGAGAGAAATTTTGCTCCCATTCTCTTTAATATATTTACTGACGCGATCAATCCCAGTTTATATAACAAATCTCCCGTCTTTTCAGCCACCCTCCCTCCCATAAAGATGCCCTCCTATCCACTTAGGCATAGACACTAACCCCAGGCCACACACCCATTCAGACACCTTCTTCATCCCATTTGAGTTCTGATTTCCAATTAGGCTGCCCTCATCCAAGTGGGTTCCCCACTCACCCTGAGTTCCCATAGGTCACCCAACCTTCATATGACCTCCATTCTCTGCCCCATTTGTGGACACCCTCCTTGACTCACTCAGCCTTCAATACTGTATCTCTCTGCACAGATGATGTCCCTTTATCTTGCTTGGCCTCTGGGAACCACATTTTGATAAAAACTTCATTAAGATTTCGGTTTCCAGCCTCAGTTAGGCAAGGGCCAGGATGGGGAGAAGGTAAAAGAGGGGTTTTGGAATTTGCAACAGTTGAAACCTTTTAGCATAAAATCAACCCAAACAAAGTTCTAGCTTATGTGAATACCAGCTATAAAAAATCATGATGGAGGTTCATAAATCGGCTCTCCATCCCTGAGCAAGTCCCGAGCTTCCCCACTTTCTTCTTTCTTTAGACAACCCTGGTCACTTAGAAAAATGGGATGTAAAATTGCATTTCAATATTCAATTTAACTAAAATGATCATGGCAGCCAAGGGTACATTTACTGCTGCCCTTATCAAGTTGTCAGTAGCTTGGGCCCAAGCTTCCCACTGCATTCATTGACTTTATGCCTTTGAGGAAAAAAGAAAATTCTTGGTATTCTTGTAATTAACTTTACGTAGGTCCTGTTCGTTCTTGGTTCATAGGTAGCAATCCTGTGTGTGGAAGTGTTAGAGTGGAGTCCGCCTGCCCCTGGTCCTCATAAGCCACTCCTGGCCAGTACCACAACCAGAGAAATTGCCTAATGATGCCAGTAAATATGTCAAAAGAACCAAAGAGGGTAAGAAGCAGGAGCTGAGAGAAAAGCAAAAGCAAGATGACCAAAACACTAGAAGGACAATAGACTGCGGATGGAACCTGTAGCTAGAACATCTGGTCACCCATCTGGGGCCATTCACTGTATCGGTCATGCTCCCCTCAGCAGCTGAGGCACCCCATCCATACTCTTCTCTTTTGTGTCAATATACAAGCATTTCTAAGCCTCTTCCAGGTTCAAAAAATCCCTCTCTTCAGCATTATGGTCCTTTCATTATCATCCTTTATCTCCTAGCCCCTTCACAGCCAGACTACTTTCAAAAACAGCATTCAATACTTACTTTTTCCACTTTCTTCACCTCCATTCACTTTTCTGAGTGTTCAGCCAGCTTCTTCCCCCACCATTCCCGAAGCTGCAGCTGCCAAGATCAACGATGACCATCCTGTTACTAAATCCAATAGACAAATATTTATCAATCTCTACATATTAGCCTTTTCAACAGCATTTGGCTCTGCCTACCACTTCCTTCTTCCTAAGGCTCTCGGCAACCGGTTAGCAGAGCATCACTCCCTCCCGGCTTTCCTGCTGCCTCTACGGCCACTTCTCTTTCATTGCCTTTGCTTTTAACTCCCATGCCCTGTTGGGTTCAACCTCACCAGGGTTCAATCTTCCCTCCTCTGGGCGATCACACACACTCACTCCCCTGTCTTTACTAAATGCAGCCAAGGGACCCAATCTAGATCTCATCTTTGGAGATTGGCATCTCACTCCCGAAACCCGATTCTCTGTCTAAAACTGTCGGTGAACACCTCTGCCTTTCCTTTCAAACTCATCACATTCAAAACAGAACACCTTAGCTTCGAACCCAAAACCTACTCCTCCAGCACCCCTTTCCTTCTTTTTGGGCACCATCAACTCAGTCCCCCAAGTCAGAAATCTGTACTCATCAATCTCCCTCACCCTTCTCATCAAGTACCACTGAGGCTACCTCCTAAGTAGCACTTTAATCTCTCTTCTGTATTTCTGCTGCCACTTGTATAATTCAAACATCATCTCTCAAATCACTGAAAGAACCTCTGAGCAAACACCACACTTGCCCTGTTTTGGGCCTTTTTCCATTAGCATGGCTTTTCTAAACCTGAAATCTGACTATGTTAATCCTCTGCTAAAGCTTACTCAAAAACATCCTAATACCTGAAGAACAAAGTACAAGACTTTAGTGGGACTGAAGGCCTTACGTGATCTGGCATCCACTTAATTCTCAGGCTTCATTCCTCAAGACTCCCAAACTTTTATGCAAGTGCCTTGCCCAGCACCCAAACCTCCTTCATCGTAATATTCATCAAAATGCTTCACAAGCTCTGTCCTTCCCATCTGTCTCTCCTTGAAGGCCATGAAATGATTTTCCACTGTCTGTATTAGACTCATATATGTCTTTTATTTTTTACTAAAACAATGCTTTTAAAATGACACTTCAACTTAGTTGCCAACATCAAAAATCCAGAGATTTTCCTTAGTAAAAAATAATTCTGGATTTCTAACATCTCTTGAAAGAGCAGGCTACACTGTTCCATCCTCCTGAATAGCAAGAATTTTTCTGGAGTCGATGCCTCTACTTAGAGGAGTCGATCTCCAAAATACCGCAGTCCTCACATAACCTGCTTCCTTCACTGACCTTACCTGCCCGGTCCCCTTGTAGTCATCTGACTTTGCAATCTCCCCCATGACCTGTGTGCTCCCTAGGAACAGGGGGTGGTATTTTGTTTTTCTATCCGTAGTGTGGCTTACTAATCTCACCTTGTTTTCTCCAGCTTGCCATGGTGAGCCCAGCGGAGCTCTCTGCATTTGATGGATACTAACTAAACAAATGCTGTTGATCATTTCCACCACCACTCTGTGAAAGTAACAGAGGCGACTATGCCTGGGGCTCTGTACGGGCTGGCCCAGTGGGAAATAGGGTGGAGCTGGGACCGGTTCAGAGAACTGTAAAGAAGAAAGGTGGCAAGC
>NW_006439568.1:7347248-7352093 GCF_000325575.1 Pteropus alecto | reverse complement strand
CTGGGCATCCTGCTCCATTAACATGGAATTTGGTGAATGAAAAGTTGGCTCATAGTTTCTAAACACAATCTGGAGAAGTGAAATATATATAACATTCCCCATTCCAAGGAGATGACATTTTTCTTTCTCTTTGGAGAACAGACCAAGTTTGAAGATCAGTTTCCTCAGAAAGCTGAATTTATATATATATATAAATATATATATCCACAGCCTGAGTATTATCCTTTAATAATAGAGACTAGGTTGGCAATGAAATAAGACAGGCCACAGTTCCAGATTCAATATGAAACAGTTATATATATACATATATATATATATATGTATATATATAACTGTTTCATATTGAATCTGGAACTGTGGCCTGTCTTATTTCATTGCCAACCTAGTCTCTATTATTAAAGGATAATACTCAGGCTGTGGCTTTCCGGAGCAGGGGAAAAAACTCTTGAGAATAACAGAATACCAGTTGAAAGGGAACGAATGTTATTTCAGAGGTGTTCCACATCACTGACCATACAACCCAGGTGAGCACATGGTGCTCTGGGCCAGCCCCGTTGTGAATGAGCCAGCATCCCCCATATTTGTCTAAGGGGAGGCTCCCTCAGCCTTGAGGTACTGCTGCAATGGAGCCTTGATTCCCAAATGAGGACCACTCCTTGTCCATTTATCCCTGGTCAAACGGTCCAGGCAGAACTTATTTTTATACTTTTTATTATTTACCACACCCAACAAACACACAAAAACACACATTTTCTTTCTTTCCTTAGCTGAGAACATTGACAGTTTTAGATTTATGCTCTATCCTTGCAGAGTTACTTTTTGTTCTTTATTTTCCTTATGGTTCAGAGATAGAGATTTTGGATAACTATGGCACAGTTATTTCCATTTCGGGGCAATATTGTATGAATGACACAAGCTTTGAGGTCAAAGAGAATTGTGTTCATATTCTGGTGCCAACACTTCCTGGGTGACCTAAGTCAAACCACTTACCCCTACATTCTGCATGACTTATGATACATCAACTTCAAAGAAGATTATGCATTAGACAGAATGTCTATGTAATTATGGAATATGAAAAATATTTACAAGGCTATGTGAACATAAAATTTCCTTCATCCACAAAAGTAGCATTCACGGAATGGTTTCCAGTTTACAAAGGTCCTTTACACAGATGTTACCTAAGTAAGATGATAGAGAATACCTCATAATGACCTTATTAGGCTGATACTATCATGTCTTATTTTACAGATCAGGAACCCCAGGCTGCCAACAGTTAGGTAACTTGCCGAGGGTCATAACACTTAGTAAATAACAGAATTAAGACAACATCTGGAACCCATGTGATAGTTTTCCTTTTAAAGATAGTTTTAAATGTCAAAAATAATATAACACCATTAGAGAAAGTTTAGAAGATTCAGAGGAATTATCTCAAGCCCTGCACTGTTAAAAACAATAAATGGCAGTTTCCCCCACTTCCCGCCCACCCCATCTTACTCTGTGGAGTGGAAAACGATTCTGCTCTTCTCCCGCCATTGCCTAACAATGCCATCGTCCCAAGCCATTCTCTTCCTGTTGGACATCTACAAGATTTTATCTCGTTGTTATTAAGGAACCAATATTTACTTGAGTCAGTGATAATCAAATAATAGGAGATGGATAAAGGCTCTATAAGTATGGCTTAGATTCCTTCATTACTCCTTAATTGTCAATTTATCACCCTCTATGCATCTGCGGGCTTAACATTTGTCCAGTTTTCTGACTTCGATGTGCTGCCTCTTACTCCATTGTAGTCGCACACATGCAAGGCTATCATTCCTTGAAACAAGTTCTCATTTGGCGCCGTTCCATTTTTAGGTAGCAAAAAACTCAGAGCCTGCGGAGTCTAAGAAATGTGAGTTCGACCTTGAGTCTGTCACTTACTGATATTGTGACATTAGCAAGTCAGTTAATAGCTGCAATTCTCAGTTTGCATATGCAAATTGAGAGAGGATGATAATTAAAATTTGATCCTCAATGGATTAATTAGAAATCGTATTCAATGATATAACTTCTGTATCCTGAGTAAATCTCAAGGTTTACTATTGCTCAGTCTCAACTAAATGTGGCCAAAAAAAAAAGAGTTCAGTTATAAAAATCACTAAAATAATCTAATGTATAACTTTTATCACTTAGAGAAAATTTCGTAAATAATGCACGGTAAAACTTTTTTAAATCCTCTTTCTTTTCTACTATTCTCCCATCCTATAGTTGTTCCGAAACGTATGTTCTCTCTCATTCCCTCTCGCTCTCTCTTTCTCTGCCATTTTGCTAGATTTTCTTTTCTTCATGTATGTTTCCCTTAGCACTTCATATGTAGGTTGGCCTAGCTGCACTGGTATTTTGAGTTTCACTTTCTGCCTTATCTATTCCTCAGATTCTCCACAACAATGAAGAGCCTAAAAAAATGACTCCATTTCCTCCCACCCCTCCTGTCCGGTCTCTCTCTCTTCTTATTTTCCTAATTCTGTTTTTAAAAAAAATACAGAATCACTAGGATAGAGTGCAGTCTTCACTGGGCAGGGGATGTGGTGAAATCCATGAGTGCATACAAAATTCTGTACCTGAAGGGATAGATGGGGAAAAAGTTTGGAAAAAAACTGAGGGACTTCCTAAACTTTAATGATCCACATTCTGAGTAGCAAATTGTGAACTCACCAATTCTGTCCCTGACTGCCTATCTTACGCAATTCGCTGCTCTGAGCTCTGTGTGACCCACAGCCCTCGGCTTCTTCCTGTTATCTTCATATTTTAACTTTCTCCCTTCTTCGCTGATCTCCTAATCTAGCCTCTCCCTAGAATCCTAGAATCTCTCTTCCCTCAATTTTTCATTTCTCTTTCTTGTTAAACCCAAGGCCAAGATGCTCCTGGGTTTCATTTTTTTTGTTTTCTTTTCTTTTCAATTGTGGTAACGTGTAACATGAGATCGCCCTCTTAACAAAATTTTAAGTGCATAGTTCAGTATTATTATCCACAAGCACAACATTGTACGGCAGATGCTAGGGCTTATTCATCCTCCATAATTGAAACGTTATTACCCGTTGAGCAAAGACTCCCCATTTTCCCCTGCCCCCAACCTCTGGCAACAACATTCTCTTTTCTACTTCTATGAGGTTGACTATTTTTGATACCTCCTATCAGCAGAAACAACCTAAATGTACATCGACAGATGAATGGGTAAGGAAAAGGTGTATATACATACAATGGAATATCATTCAGCCATAAAAAAAAAAAGGAGGAAGTCTCGCTATGTTCATCAACATGGTGAAACATTGAGGGCATTATGCTGAGTGAAATAAGCCTGATTCCATTCTTATGGTTGGCCTTTGAGTGTAGAAACCTCCCTGAAAGGTCTTGCTCATCTTCGTGTACCCAGTACATAGAAGGGGCTTAACACTGCGGGATGCGTATGTGACAGCGCGAATACATTTGGCTCTACTAAAATTCCTGCCACCACGTCTCTACTAGATGCTGCCTGCTTGTTGACAACCCCTGTATCTATCCATAGCCAATTCCTCATTAAATCTCCACAGCAACGATTTCAAATCTTTGACACACCCCTCACACCCTATGCCATTTTCCCACCACTGTCACCCCTCTTTTAGTCAACACGGTGGCTCCTCTGAAGCTCCCTGGGGAAAACTATCTTTGCACATAATCACTTAAGTTATGTCTCACAATCCCCAGCTACTCCCAGGAGTTTTCTGCTGACAGGAACCTTTTCTGAATCATGCCATCATGATTAAGTCCATGCTTTTTCTTATCAAATGTCTGAAACCTATTTCGAACTACATGAAATTGTTTTTAAACCCAGTGTTTTCTCACAGAAGTCTTTATTCCCTTTTCATATTACCAGCCTTCCAGAACTTCCTTATAAGAAATCAAAGAAAAGAAAAAAAAAGAAAGAAAGATCCATGCAAATGTATCAACCAGTTTTAGTCTGAAAGTATTTGCTTCTAGAAGCCTATCAATTTCAAAACCAAGCTATTCTACATCAAGAAATCTGACACATTCTTTCTGGGCTATAGATAACCTGTACTTTCCCAACAAATTGTAGAAAGGTAGAGGTATGATGACATTCACAGAGGGGCACAGAGCTCAGTCTTTTAAACAAATACGAGACTGCCTTTTTTGGTGGTGAAAGGTACTTGCTAATAAAGCAAGTTTTCTGGGGCCATGTCAAAATGGAGGAGTTCTGAGGTGATTCAAGATAGGAAAAGGTATTTAGCCAATTTCTATAGGAATTACTGTGAAAAGACTCTAAGGAGAATTATTTTAGCTTGGGCCCTTTGTTAATTATCTGGGGTCTGGTTCTCTAAAAGGGAACTGGGGTAGCCAGTAAACGTGATTTATTGAAGGAGCACTCTTCAGAAGGAATCTGTAAAAAAAAAAAAATAATAAAGCAAAGGAAGAAGGAAGGGGCCAAGAGAGAATTTCGAGATAAGGTCTACTCTTGTCCTAACCCACAGAGGCCCTATGGGACATCAAAATGATTCCACATTAAAGCCAAGGTCAGTCTTTTGTACTCCCATATCAATCAGTCATTGGCTCTAGTGATACATACCCTCCTGGGCCAGGAGGCTCTACCTGACTGAGAAGGGGCAAGCAGCTGTCAGCTGTTACCAGTGAAAACTCACATAAACTGGGGATGGATGTGCAGAACAGAACCTAAAGTGTACTGATCACCTTTTGCCAACCACTGCACAAGGTGCTTTGCACATGTGGTCTTGCGTAATCTTCCTAACCCTCTTGTATCCCTATTCTGTAAATAAGGGAGCTGAGGCTCAGTAGGTTTAGGTAAATAGTCTA
>NW_006439568.1:7277809-7347236 GCF_000325575.1 Pteropus alecto | reverse complement strand
AGGAATAGCTAAGCTGACCTTCTGGAGAGTTTCAGAATCAATCTCTTCTCTAGATTTTAGGTTCCAACCCAGTTATTGGCAGTTCTCTGAGCAGGCAAAGATGAAACGATCCCTTAGGAATCAATTTTATCCTAACGCACATCTCAGAAGTAACTGAAATTTCCTGAGTTGAAGAGATGGGAGTGCCACAATCTCGAAGACGGGTGGGAATACTCCTGAATGAATATTTTGAGGCTGAAACCCTTTAAACCAGAAGTTTACAAAATTAGCCTGACTGCCCCCAGATGGACAGAAACTTAATGCCCATCAACAATAATTATATTAATGCTATCAACTAGTATCTGCATTCGTTAGGGCTGCTATAATAAAATATCCTACACTGGGTGGCTTAAACACAACAGAAATTTTATCTCTCACAATTCTGGAGGCTGGGAAGTCCAAGACGCAGGCATCAGCGGCTTCGGTGTCTAATGAGAGCCGCCTCCTAGTTCATAGACAGCTCTCTCCTTACTGTGTCCTCACAGTGAGCTTGCAAGAGAGCTCTCTGGGTTCTCTTTCATAAGGGCACTAATCTCATTCAGAAAGGCTTCCCCTCATGACCTAATCACCTCCCAAAGTCCCATCTGCAAATATCTCGATCACATTGGGGATTAAGTTTCAACATGTGGATTTTGGGGGGACATAAACATTGTCTATAGCAATTGACAAACCTTTATTGAGTGATTTCTATCAATCATCACTGCGCTAAGCCACCACATACAATATTTCCAGAATTCTCAGAGTCATCCTACAAGGTAGGTGCTAACATCATCCAAATTTTACCACCGAAGAAATTAGAGCCCAGAAAGTTTATGAGTTGTCCAAATCAGGTAACGAAAATAGTGGAAATGTCAACTAGCAACAGGAGAAACAAATCTATTGAAATTGCAACCACCTGAGAACTTCTTTAATTGTCTGCCAATCTCAAGGGCTGAGCAGAAATGTAGGTTTAATTTGCATTTTCCTTTAAGTGTTTAGAAGCTAGCAACTTTGTTCACTACTCTGGGAGGTGTAATGGCAGAAGTAATTATCTCGAACCATCAAATCCTTAAATTCTTCTGTTCTTATGCTTCTACATTTCTGCTTTCTATTTCAGCCTTGTCCAACTTTAGGTTTTTTTAAAATCTAGACTCTGCTGAGTTTAGACAAATGGTTAACATGAACTCTGTGAAATGGAGTAATATTCATCATGGACTGTAATTGTACACGGTACAAATTTTCACATTTATTCTATGCTCTGTAGTTGATGTCCAGGACCCAAATTCACATTCTGTTTTCTTTTACTGGGTTCAAAGTCAAGAAACATCGTCGATAGATTGAGAAAAATGTCCCAAACATATCGTTAAAATTACATCTGTATTTGAAAATCTAAAATTTAAAGACATGACTACTTCAGTTTTCAAAGGATTCTTCCCCTAGCTCCTCCACAGGAGTCTTCCTTCAAACAAATGAACCTGCCAGCATGATGACACTGCCTGCTATATGTCATGTCCTGCAAAAATAGCCCAGAGTTTACAAAAAGAAAAGCAACGTAATCCCTACTCCAGAGGCACTCAGTCTCTCGCAGCAGGTGATAGTTTATCCCGAAGTCATGATGATTTTTTTTAGAACCCCAAGAAGTACTATTGCTATATCACAGTTAAAATGAGGAACTATATTCTTTGGCACAAAGTCTGAATTTGACTTTTAGATTTCAGTATAGATAAGTGAAGCCATGACTTAGAAAAATTTTATGAGAGAAAAAAACTAAAAGACAAAAAATTCTATCCATTAATTTTATCTTTTCTGGGGTTTCGGGGACAACCATCGTTTTGAATTATAGTGGTGGAAGCACATCCATCCAGAGAAGGGGATCCCATTGGTCTTAGGAAAATGCTTTTACAATCTTTGCTAATGTGGGAGACAAAAATATCAGGAATATTTTTTCATTGCGCAGCATCCAGAGTACCTAGGCATGACTCTCCCTGTGACTTGGGCTTCTCACGGCACAGTGGCTGGATTTGAAAAGGGAGCATCCTAAGAGTTTACCTTGTCAAAGGCAAGATGTGAAATCTGCCAGAACAGATGAACCGAGGCCGAATCTAGACCTGGCAGTGTTCCTCCCACTCCGTTCAGCTGGTCAGAATATGATCAGATTCAAGGGGGTAGAAAACTTAATTCCACCCTTGATGGGAGAGGGAGAGATGGAGTCACGAACCACGTGGGATGGCGGTTATTATTGTGGCCATTCTTGGAAATGATAATCTGCCACAGTCATTATACAAATGAGGTGAAGTGACTTGCTTAAGGCCCCAGAGTAAGTCGGTGAAGGAACCAGATCTTAAACACAAGCATATAAACCTACACTCTACTGCTCATTTCTGCCTCTAGCACCAATTTGCATATCAAACTGTAATCACCTGCATCCCTGCCTGTTTCTTCCAGGAAATGGTGGGGTCCTTGAGAGCTGAGTCTAATTCTTTTTCTGATTTTTGGTACAAGTCTTGTCATAGTTACTCAACACATGGATCTCAATAAAAAGCGAATCATACGATGGTATCCACCATCGGTTCCATCAAGCTAAGATGGAGTCTTTTACTGGGATGACTTGTTGTTTAGCCCATCTGGATATAAATGATGCTAATGAGAACGAAATTCCCGAAACAGATCAATCAGCCCTGGGCTAGCCACTGTGCAACACAGACACGACCCTGTCCGGAGGAGTTTATAACTTTTTGTTCATTCTTATTGCAAATGTCGATGGTAAGAGTAACATAAGACAGGGGTGCTTGCGCTGGAAGTCAGCACAAGCTGACTACTGCAAACTACTCTAGTCCCACATTCTTATTGCAAATGTCGATGGTAAGAGTAACATGATAAGACAGGGGTGCTTCTGCTGGAAGTCAGCACAAGCTGACTGCTGCAAACTACTCTAGTCCCGTGTGCATAAAATTATACCTGAAAGTACTACTTACATTTTTTTCACTCGGAATTCCTGAACTCTAAGAGGCAAACCTAGGCTACAGTAGTGTGCCGAGTGTCGTCCGCTCTCTCGTCTTTTCCATCCTGATCAGGGGCCAAACAGCACCGTTGAGCTCCCGCCCCTTCAGCTGGTTTTAGCCAATGGGAAGCAAGAACAAGAACTGAAAGGACAGGAGGAGAAGGAGATTGGGGCGTTTACCCTTTTAGAATTTCCCCGTGACAGGCCATCAGTAGGTAGTGGCCAGGGTCCCCTACTGAAGTCACTTACTGTTTGAGGCGAGCAGCCTTCTCCTTCAGGGGCAGCTTCTTCTCTGGATTCCAGGGTCGAAGTCCACTCCTTTGCCTTTAGGCCTATGGTAGCGTAAGGGCTCCTGGCAGCCCCGGGCTGCGTCACTATTCTGGGTGGGTTTCCCTCAAATCAGCCCTTGCCCTCGTAATCAGTCCATTCGTGAAACTCACCTGTCACCTTGTTTGAATCTATTTCCTGTCGAAACCTGACAGTAAAAGTGGTAAGAATTTGAAGATTTGGAAATGCCTTGGAATGTACCCCTCATGAATCACTCGTCCTGTTGGTTAATGTTCTAAATTCATGTTACAAAGCAATACTAATTGAATAAATATTTATTTAGTTGATATTATGTGCCAAGCACAGGAGCATGCTCTGAGGATGGATTCATTGCTAAAGAACACACACACGTGTACACGTTCACACACACACATAACAAATTTATTGAAATATGGTCCACATACCATACAATTCACTCATTTAAAGTATATAATTCAATGGCTAAAAAATAAAAGAAAAAGAAATACACCAGCATTTAGTAAGAAAAACTATGCTGGGTTAAATAAAATGAAATAGCATTGTTTTCTGTAGTAAATAATTTGACTGTCCATCAATAATCACATAGAATAATACAATAGTTGGAAAAATTTCATAGTATATTCATAATCAGGATCTATTGAAAAGTAAGTTATATCTACAGCCATTGATAAGGAAATATATCAGCGACATACTGTTAAATGAGAAAAGACATTTATAGTATAATGTGCATGACACAATCTCATTTTTTCTAAAAAGGCACGGCCAAAACAACTCTATACATGTGTTTGTACCCTTTGTCTACAAACATGAAAATAAGCGTGGAAAACCTATGTTAAAGTGTTAACATTAATTATCTCTGGGTTCACTGGGATAGAGAAAAAAATTAATATTTATTTTCTATAACTTTGCATTTATACAGTTGAGGTGGTATGAATATTTTTGTAGTTTTGTGTGTGTGCGTGTGTGTGTGTGTGTGTGTAATTTTACAGAGAAATGTAGTAAGGAAAATTTAAAGAATAAACAAGACACATCCTCAAACCTAGAGCTGCTCCTGAAGTTTTTGACTGGAAATAATGAGTCTAGCAGCTTACGTCACCTGCCTCTACGCTGTGTGGAACACAAACTAAGAAATTTTAATCTAGTTTGGTAAATAGGGGCAAAATCGGCATGCAAATTGGATTAGATTTGTTTAAAATAGTGTAACCAATTTTCTCATGAATAAACATTTCTTTCAATGTTCAAAAAATGAAATAGTATTGACTTGATGACTATATTTGGGGTTTGCTCCCCAAAGTCAACATAGTTGCAGGCCCAGCATCCACTGGTCCTGTCCCGATCCACCAAGAAATAGCTACTGTTGCCAAGAACGCCGTCTCCAGCTTAGTGTAGGCACCAGCTACGAGCCCAATCCTGAGCCAGTTACTATGGGAAGGGAGATGGATTTAAGTCTGTACCCACTGGTGAAGTCAATCTCCTCTCATTTACATGGCAGCAATGGTTGATTCGTAGATGTACTCCTGTCCAAGTTGACCGTATGGCCTGAAGTTGCTGCCAGCAGCCATCTTAAACCATGAGAGGGCTTTATAATGCTGTTAAGCCCTCACAGAGCATAATAATAAGAAACAACAACAAAAAACGATGCTTTGGTTCCGTTAGTGAGCCACAGGATCAAACCTAGCCTGAAGTGCACGCTAACACTCAACTTTGCAGGTATGTAAATCAACACATTTTATTTACCAGCTTGAGTTTAGTTTTCTGCCATGCATCCTAAAAGTTACTGCCCCAACACTATCTGTATGGCCTAGGCCTTTAAAAAAATGTCAAAGATGTATTTCTCTATGTATGTTTGGTTACTAAGAAAACTCTGGCATTTTCTAAAGCACGTTAATGAAAGTGCCCCTCTCAGAGGAAGCAAAGAAGAACCAAAACCCGGACCATCGAAAGACCATGCTGGTTTTTCTTGGTGATGACACCCACAGAGGGCATTAGACTAGCTGGAATGGGATCTGGACCAGGCTTTATATTTTATCGCTCAAATCCTGTTGCTTGGCATTTGCTGTTCTCTGAAGTAGGAAAAGTCACAGACATAGCTCTTTGTATGTCATAAAACTCTTCAGCAGGGCAGATCGTCGTCTCCACCGCTAATAAACATAACCGCCTTAGCCAGCAACACCATCCAGAGAGAGAGAAATTCTATGTTTGTTAAACTCATCTTCTCTCTGGCTGCCCAGTTCACTAAGTTTCGCCCTGTGTTTGGTCTGAAAAGCACAAGACACCGACCAAGCTTTCCCGGAAGGCATGGAGGCCGTGGCTGGATGGCTGGAACCCAGATACAGTTTGGAAAGCTCTCAGCAAGCAAGCTCATTCAGCAGCTTCTTGGTGCAGACAGTTTGGTTTCACGATGATGAGTTCACTCTCCGGAGTTGGAGACTCCTGGGTGTGAATACGCCCTTTGCTTCTTATTAGTTCTGGGACACTTAGACAAGTTTCTTAACCCACACATATTTTAGCATCCTCCTGTAAAATGGACACCGTAATTAATAGCCACCTCTTGTGGTTGTAAGGCTTTGGCAAAGCAATCTCCATAAAGCATTTAACACAGTCTATCAGGTAGTGAGCGCTCAAGAGATATAAGCTATAAAGATGTTGGGGAAGCGGAAACCATAATAACAGCCTAGGTAGCTCCACTGAAATGGCTGAATATCTGGGTAAGGGTAATTTTCAGATGATGGACAAGGTAGCAACGGAGTACAGATGTTTCAGAAGTATTATCCAGACGTACATAAGGAGTCTACACTGACTATTGCATTTTCTTGCCTAATACTTTGCCAATTCTTCCATATTATCAATAGTGACTTTGCCTATCGCATCTGTGAATAATCAGACCAAGGCAAAACCTTCTGGGCATTTTCCCCTCCTATCAATAAGTTGAAATTGCTTTTCCAATCCCTAAACACCCATCCCCCACCCATCCTCATGCACATGCATTTAGCAGCCCATTGAGGTATATTTTGTGCATGACAGTGGGTGAAAAAAAAAAAGGAAACTAGTACTTAAGATCAAACATTGTTTTCAAGTCTGAGTTAGCATTCCTGGAAAATTCATCCACGATATTTTTCAGGCAGGTTAAGATCTCTGCACTGCGATCAAATACTGTGCCAAGAACATGGTTAGACAGAGAAGCTTGGAAAACTGGAAAGGAAGACTTGTTTCCAAACGAAAAGCATAGCCCAGTCACAGCTGGCATTCCAGCATGAAGGCTCTGTGGGCGAGACCACGCTCTAGAGAGAAATAAACTGGTTTCGAGCATGGGGCCACATCACTATCAAGGTATGACTTGGGTCTTCTCTCCAGAAAAACTCTCTCTTCTATCCTTCCTCCGTTTTAGAGAAATAGCTTCGTTATGGCACTTTTGCCCCAGAGAAGTCGGATAAAAATTTTCAGATTTGAATCGGTAGAGGGGGCACATCTACACCCTGTGTTAATTGGCTTTGCTTTCTCTATCTTGGTTGACACTTTAACTCCCATGACAAATGTTATCCCTAAAGCTTATGAATTGGATGTACCCTCTACATGAAAATCGGCTTCTATTTTATCCAAGAGTCCTTTTGGAAGAGGCTAGACAGCTGGACAGTGGGACTAGGGAGCCTTTCTCTTCTGAGAGCCATCACAGAAAGGAACTAGATTTGGTAGCAGGGCAGGTCTCACTGAGAAGTGGCATAAGCTAAGATCTGACCAACCCTCCTGTACCTGGCCTGCCAAAGGTGCCTAAAATTCTAGGTTTTAGCTTCAACAACATGGTATAAAAATAGAGTATGAAATTTAGAATTAAACAGACAAGAATTTCCATTTCAATTCTATGAAACTGGGGTGAGAAGGTTAAATTCCCTATGTTTTATTTTCATCAACTATGAAATGGAAATAGTAAGAATGGCCTTGGGAATATCCAATGAGATGGTATAAGTAGTTCTTTGCAAAGCCAAGCAAAACCAACATGGTTAATATTAAAATGGTTATAATGATTATGCATTACACCTCTAATTTGCATTACTGGTACCTGTTAAAACAGTTTTTTCCTTTGAGAATAGTACTTTAGCACACCAATTTTTTTAAACTTTAATATGAATGAATAGAAGTAAGGCAGAAAGAAATGACTGAGAAAGGGCTCTGAGAAGAAAAATAACATTAGACTATATAGAGAAAGCGAAAAACAGATCACTTAGGAGGCTTAACAGAAACTTTTTCCTCTTCAAAACTTCTCCCATGCTGCTACCAGGTTCACTTTCTTTTTCCCCAACAGAGAAATGCAGGGGATATGGACTTTCAGCCAATAAATTAATTATTTATTGAGTGACTACTAAGTGTCAAGCTGTGATAGATGCTGGAAATATAACAAACAAATAGACTTATCAAATGCCCTTTGGAGCCTCCGATTCGTATTGATGGTTGCCACCACCTAGAGAGGAAGGTCCAAGACAAGAGCTTGTGAGCCTCCTATATTTAAGGATTGCAGATACACAAGAAACTTGAGGAAGAGGGTGGAGAGAGGTCTGTAAAGAAGCGAGAGGAGGTGAGAAGAGATGGGATCCAAAGTAGGAGTGAAGATCGGTCTCAGGCAAGAGAAGGGTGGCCTTCCCATCTGTGATAGGATTCGCTCATTTACTCAGCAAATATATCTTTGCACTGACCCCGTTAGAAATTCGGCTGGGTCCTGCCAATTTGTTTATCAAAAGATGGTTACAGATTGTTTCCCAGGAAGCTTACTCTGAAACGGAGACCAGCGTGCAGGAGGTTTTTTAAGAAGTTTATTAAGGTCAATTCCTGAGTAAGGGAGATGATGCATGTGGAATTGGGCATAGGGAGGAGACAGCTGCAGTGCGCAACCACAGGCAGCCTCAGTAAACCTCGCAGGGACATCTGAAGCTACAGTGACCCTTCACAGTTGTCACCAGTTGGGCTGACATGGCCTCATACACCAGTCATGGGGTGGGAACCATGCTTGGGATGTGACCTTGGGCAAGGTGGCTCTCTGCCGATGAGGCCATCACTGAAGGGGTTGACAGCTAAAGGTCATGCCCTAACAGCACTCCCAGCATCTGGAGAAACAAGTCCTTCACTGACGGGAGGTTTGGGGGGCACATACAGTGCTCACCCCAAAGAAGAATACAGTTTCTGCTCCCTGGGCGTCATGGTCTAGCCTGAGGTACAGACGGGAAACTAGTCCAGCAGGTGGCAGCATTACGATTCAGCTCAGCCGGCCTGGATTAAAGGATTTGTTGTGGAGTCAGGGTTCTTAGAAGCAAACGACTGAAACAAACTTCCAGTTACCTAAAGCACAAAATAATCCATTGGAAGGGCACGAATTGGTTCAGGAAATTGATGGGAAGGCCCAAGAGATTCCAGAAGGGGCAGGAATAGCAAAGAGAGGGTGGGCATCCAGGATCTCCACCAAGGTCCTGCCACAGGAGCAGCCTGGCTTGGGTGCCTCTTCAGACCCCATTGCACAGTGGATGCCACCACTTCTACCTCTGGAAGGACTTCTGACCTGTTCCATGCTACTTAGCATCATTGGGTCCAAAATTCAGAGACCCAGGCAGACCTCGGTTTGACCAAGTGTAGGAGGGAGCACACATTCTAGCTTTCAGGGCCGTGGGTGACAAAGCATCAGGCATCCTTAGCAGGAAGTGAGGACCTGCTCTCACCTCGACTCATGAAAAAAAGTATCCTCAAGCATCAGAGGGGTTCAGACACTGAATTGATTTTTTCTCTTTAATACACATACAAATGTATGAAGAACAAAGCCCTGACCATCAACTTGGATCCACGCTCATGAGAAGGAGTAAGTAAGAATTAGGTAGATGTCAAGGCCCACAAACAGATGAAGGGGTGCGGCGACGAACCGATAAAACAAAACAAATAAACACCAAAGACAAGACCATCGCTTGGGCCCAGCACTGGTGAGAAGGGGTTAATGAGAGTTACACAGATGCTGGGTCCAGCTGGATAGATGTGGTGTTGACAGAAGGCTCCAGTCTCCGCAAATGAACAGAAATGCACTCAGAAAACCAAGGCCTACTCTCAGTCAGAAGATGGAGATTAGAGAGAACTGAAGCTCACAGAATGGGCAGATGCCCATAGCTCGCCCCCAGCACAATATTGGTAACAAGGCTAATTCCAGGTTATGGCCAGTGGTAAGGGGAGGCCCCTTCTCAGCTGTGTTTGGCCGGGACTGGCTCGGGCACCAACCAAGGGCTGAGTCTGATTAGAAAGTTTTCTGTTCCAGCAAATGAGTCGGGCTGGAGAGGGCAATGTGAGGAAGATAAATGACCCAGAGAGGCTTGCGTAGCTTTCTTCTCTTTACCTCCTTCTCCTCCACGGCCCACCCCAAATCAAAAGAAAGGAAAGTAATGTTTATTTCCTGCCAAGTATACTAAATGAGTACTAAGTCTTTTCACAAACATTCCCTCTTTAAAACTTCACAAAGACGTCTGTTATCTTCATTTTTTTTTTTCCAGTGCAGAAGCTGAATATCATAGGCATCAAATAACTTGTCCTGACTCTCACAGATTTAGGATTCAAACTCAAGTCTACCGCCAAACAGAGCACGCCCACTTACTATGATTTATACTCTCTCGCGCGCCCCTTACTTTATTCTAGAGTCTTCACTCCTCAGCCTACTCCAGGAGGCACTTCTCAGAGTCATGCTTCTCAGACTAGAATTGGTATTGTCACTGTAATGTCTAGAGGTATTTGAGGTCACAGACTTAGCATAAAGGACATTCCTACAATGATGATTTTACTTAAGGATTGTGTAGGGCTAGGTTTGCTGGGTGGGGAAGGTTGGAGGGTGGACTATTTTAATTGGTTAGTGCTTAATATGGTTTTTTTTTTTTTCATTAAAAACAAGCAGATGCCTTTAAGATATGAATAGTTAAGATAAAAATAGATGATGTCAAAGAAATTTCAAGCCACTTTGGGCTTCCTGCAGATCCCTCTGAGCTATGTGTTCATTCTTCTCTTTCATTAAGGACATATTTTAAAAAAAAAAAAAACTTTTAAGAAACTAGTTATGAGGAGATCTGGAGAAAACTCGGTCAAACTCACCACCACCTCCCAAGCTCACTCATGTGTGCCAGTCTCTGGGTTTCATCCTGGAGTTCCCCCGTCTTGGGAGAAGGTGAGGTGCTGATGAGAATTCAGAGAGGCTAGGGCACTGGGGAAACCTCTTAAAACTTCCAGCCTTTGGAAGGAGTGAAAACCTCTACAGACAAAGGGATGAGTCAGAGGCCCGAGAATATAAAGGAGGAGTAATGAGATAAAATGCAGCAAAGGAAAAAGTTGGCTTGGGGTTGGGAGCATTTCCAAGCAGAAAGAACTGTGAGGTGGCCGACTCGTGGAGGAGGGAAACGGGGAGCCATCTGCACTGCCTCCGGAAGGGCAAGACAGCCGAGCAGGTCGTTTTCAAATCCTATTTCTGTTCCTCTATGGAACACGGGTGATTCAAACCGTATGTCTTTCAAACCACTCTTCATTTCGGTGGTTTGTTTGGGTTCCTTTAAAGTACCACGTGGCAAAGGCCCTTATGACAAAACAAAGTTGCTCTCACAAACAACGTTTGTTTCAAACCTCACTCCTTTATCTTCTCTTCCCCATGCATGTAAAGTAATGTGCTTTCTTTTAGAACTCATTCCAGGGTAAACTGGCTTGATGTTGTGCTTTCTGTAAACCGTGAGACCAAAGAACAGAGGAATATGAAAGATCCCACACTGGGTAGGATCAAGTTTCAGGGCAGCCTGGGGTTCTGAATCTGGTGGTACCCAAGGACATGTGGTAAAGAAAAAAAAAAAAAAAAAAACACTGGTTGTTGTTAACCTCAAAAGAACAGGCATGAGCCCCGAGCAGACAAACACGCCTATCCTGTGGGCAGATGTTTTATGGATGTCTTGCTCCATTTCTAGTGAAAACAGCCTGGGCTTCGGAATCAGAAAAACCTGAGTTCTGACTTATTCTGTCACACACAAAGAGACGTTGATGAGTGACTTTATCTTTTCTGAGCCTTGTCTGTAAAATGGATACAATAAAACCTACTGCAGAGCATGGATGAGAGAATGAAATGAGGAAGTATATGTGCAGTACCGAGCACAGCACTAGGCGTATAGCAGATGCTCAGGAAATGTGGACAGGTAATATGATGCAGGTTCTGTCTAAAACTCTCTACAGGCTCTACCTGTTTTCTTAGTTCCTGATGCATTGGTACTATACTTCAGCTGTATATGAGATCTAAGCCATTATTATCATTTCATCCCTCTAATGAATGACTCCCCACCTCACCAAGAGATACCCATTACCTTCCTAGAGGAAGTTCCTTAGTCTGCTCAGGCTACTATAACAGAATACCACAGACTGGGTGGCTTAATCAGTAAACAATTATTTCTTAGAGTTTTAGAGGTTAGGAAGCCCAAGAAAAAGATGTGGGCTAATTTGATTTCTGGTGACAGCAATTTTCCTGGTGTGCAGATGACCATCTTCTGGCTGTGTCTTTTCATGGCAGAGAGTGAGCTCTCTCATATCTCTTCTTAAAAGGGCGCTAATCTCATTCATGAAGGCTCCACCCTCATGACCTAATTACTTTCCAGGTGTCCCACCTCCAAATCTCATCACATTGGACATTAGGGTTTCAACATATAAATCTTGGGTATGACAGAGAATACAAACATTCACTCCACCGCAGAGGGGAGTGTTAGTATTTTGCTAACAGAGCCCCAACTTCAGACTGCAAGGGAAGGTCTGCTCTGTTCATTCTGGGCCCTGGGCGTGGTCTGTAGAGTTCAAACTTCCTTGCTCAACCCCTTCCAGACGCCTAAGGGATTAACCTACTCCCTACCTTCAAGATGCTATGAGTTAATTTTCCCCTTTTATGGGTTTACCTAAACAAGCATAATACTCTCTAACATCTGCCACTTAAATAAGAGGAGATTTCTTATTCACTTGTTGCAGTGAGAATGTCGTAAGAGTCGAGAAGAAATGTGTAACAGCTTGCGGTTGCCTCTGCAGCCTGTCGGAGTTTGCCAAGCAACCTCGTTTCTAGCCATTGCTATGGTATTCACGAGTCTGGCATAGAGCTTTGAGAATGAATCTAAGTGAATGAATTAGGAAATTGCTCTGATGGGAGAAAGCCTACAGCTCTAAATGTCTTGACCGGAAGACCCAAAACACTTCTTTGTTTCTGCTGCTGTTACAGCTGCTGCAGAACTGGAAAGGGTGTCTTTGAGATGACCCTGGGCCCCTTACTCAGTAATTGGTCCGAGTCTATAATACAGCTGCTCCTCAATTCACTGGTAATCGCTCACAAAGAAAATTGGGTTTCTGATTATTTTTAGGCAGCAGGGGTACTGGGAGGTATTCTCGCCAACACAAAGGGTCCCGGTGTCATAGATAAGTGTGGAAAACAGAGAGTAAAGAATACAACGAACAGAGTCAGGACCCCAGAAGAACAGTAGGTCCCTGTTGCTTATATCTGTTGCTTATATTGTGACTCTGTGGCCACCACAGAGTTATTTCCCTTACTGCAAAGACCCAGACTTCTTAGGACAAAGAACAGGGAAGTTATTTCATCCAAGAGTTTCAGTAGTGAAGGGGTGCTCACCCCCCTCTATCTTCCTCCACCTTGCACTGATTTGCCCTGAAGTTCAAGGGCCTGAACTCAACCCCATTATGTATCTGTACTCCTTGAACTTATGAGAGTCCTGGGACATTTATATACTAGTGAGAGCTTGGGATGCAAATGACAGAGACAAACTCTGGGTAACTTTAGCAGGAACAGAACTGACTGCACAGGTTTTGGATACGTTAGAGAACTAGCAAGAAGATGAGACAACCAAGTGTGGCAGGAACTGAGGGAAGACCATCCAAGGCCCTGCCCAGAGATAGTCTGCCTAGAATGCCACCATTCCAAGCAGAATTTTCTTCGGGCACCAAATTCTTAATCTAATGACACTGGACTTATGAATCTGCCACAGTCTCCACTATGAATTTTTAACTGACCATGCTACTTGCATTCAAAATGTGATGCTGGAGAACTCGATTAGCTATACGTGGTTCACACGACAATGCCCCAGCTACAAGGTGGCGGAGCTAAAGAGAGAATGGCACACCTCTTTCAGTTTCGTAGAAAGAACGGCCTTCCACCTCTCTTAAGGCTTTCTCCAAAATACAAAAGACATTTTTAGATTCAGAGCAGCCCAAATGGCTAATATTCATCACGGCTCCCACTAGGGCTAACACCTTCCCAGATCCTTTTTCCCTTCTTAACATTTCCGAAAACATCATTCCTGTCCAACGACAAAACTATCCCCAGGACAACTAAACTCTCACTGTGTCCTGACCAGTGGCAAAACCAGTTGCAGGATCTCGGGGTGATGTCCATTCTCCTTCCTGATGTTCCGCCACTTTGACCAAACTAAAAGTCAGCCCCCAACAACACATGATATCGATATACAAATAAAAGCAGAAGAAAGTAAGAGAGCAGAAACGGAAGGAAAGTACACACTCACTCACTCCCTCACACACCAAGGAAAGAATATGGATTGAGGTGATGTTCCTTAATTTGTAACTGAGATGAGTCTATAAGTGGTCTTACAAGTTAGAAACTTTAGAAAGTAGACTCTGAGATGGCATTTATTTTTCAGGATATTTATGTAGGAAAGCTCTTGGGATTAACGCCTGTGGAAAAGTGGAGAAGGAAGCAGCGTAGGCAAAAGGAAGAGCCAAGTTGCAATGTGGGCCTTTGGAAGACCATGGTCAGGCAATGAGTGGGTGAGTCATACATAATTAAACCATTGCAACATTCCTATCTCTAAAATTCTTTGGATTCCATCTCTACAATGAAATAGGCATCTTTTTCATGTAGGTCCAGATTTCAGTCAACCACGTGAACAATTAGAACCACTTCCAGCTGTTCAGTTCTGTACGCTGAGCCCAAAATAATCAGAAAATGGACCGATAGCGATAAGTTCAACCTGAAATAAAATTAAGCTCTTCCATCCTTAATCTAATTTCCTCAGAATCCATTCTTGCACACATATCTTCACTTTTTGTCCATATAAATTAATAAAGTCTTGTAATGCTTTTGGAGTGTAAGATTTCTCCTCTAATTTTTAATTCTTCTCTAATTTTTAAATGTCCCCACATCAGGTATTCTAGGAGCAAATTTTATTTATAGACCGAGAGTCAATGAGGTTGGTGGAGAGAAACAAAAAGGAGAATTGGCTTTCCTCTGCAAGAGTTAGGAAGTTAGTTACAAAGCCTTCCAGCCAGGTTGGAAAGAGAGAAGCTGTTTCAAGTGGCCATGGAGGTTCACAGGGGTGGATGAGTTTAGACACTAAATTCTCCCACATATGCCCATTCTAATCCGTGGGTCTCATCATCTCTCACTGTCCCAGCTTTAGAAGAAGTCTGATGAGACTTTGAATTGAACTGATGTTGTAATTTGTCAAAGCTTAGAACAACCATTTGTTTGGTTTTCAGCTATCCTAGCCCTAAGCCTCCAAGAGATAAGATAGTCTTTTTCTATAATCATAAAAAAATACTTCTCCTTCAGGCTGTTCCTTGAGCCAAGAATGTAGGAATGTAAATTGGTCAATCTTTTTAAAGTTATCTAGCGCCATTAAAAATAGCTACCCTGTGATGGATAGTTTCCATTTGCCCATTCTGATCTAGGCTCCATTCTTTTCTACCTTGTTCTTTGTCCCGGAAGGGAGGTCTCCATGTACTTCATCAATCAAGTGACCTTAACCTTCCATCTTCAGGTTGGGTCCAGCCAACTGCATGCACGAGGTGGAGAAAGGAGGAATTTGTTTCCTGGCTCCCAACCTGCCAGGCCACGAGTTAGCAGTAACTGAATTCTTTTACCAAAGTCGATAGTTTCTATTGGAAAACCTTCTTTTAAAGCTACAGCTTTCTCTGGGTTCTTGTAATTGCTCTTTCTCCTCACTCCTTCAGGCATATGGGGGCAGTAAAGGATTTTGTAGTCCAAATCTCTAAGATATTTCAACCTCCCTTGTTGATTTCCCTCAACCCTATCCACAATATTGTCAATAAGTCCTTTTTTTTTTAACACTATTCAAATACCTCATTTGAGTGTACCATCTTTGCTGAGACTCCACATGATACACACTTTAACCCACAGTTTCAAATTCCTAGAGGTCTTTATTCCATTCTAGCACATTACTCAGTCTACCAAAGCCTTGCCTTTAATGTGCATTTTGGATTTCATCCCAGATCGCCAGGCATAGCTTAATTATCAGTCTTTCAACTATGTGCCATCAGCTTCCAGATCGCCATCCCTGAATCTGAGCTGAACGGGGCATGCCTATGTATAGTCCTGGTACTGATAACTGACAGAAAACAAATGACAGAAAGTAACACTGAATAACTTAAGCAAAAAATTAATTTATTGAAAGAAAATTGGTGGTTCATAGAATTGACAGGAAAGCAGGAAATTTTTGTTCCAGAAGGAATAAAAGAAGACAAAACATAATCAGATCACTACCACAGCTACCGCTGCTGTCACTGCCATAAAATACTCACTGCCATCATTGACGACACCAGCACCACTGGACTTGAACCCCTCTGCCATTGCCAGCTCAAGTCTACTGCGGTTCTCCAAGAACCTTTCACTCCATGACATTTTCTTTTAGTCCGCTGGGCCCACCATTTTCACATCAGACGTAGACCCACCCTGAAGTTAGTGTCAACATGAAGTTCAGGCTTCTTATCCTTCTTGGACTCAGAACTCTGTTGTCCTTCCTGTCACCTCACTATTATCCATCACTTCCCCAGTTAGGCATTCGCATATGAGGTGGCTTGTTATGCTCCCTTTATCGGACAATAGAGTGAAACGTAGCTTGAGTAAGCATTTACAAGTCAGATGTTCATCAATTTATCATTCTTATGTAATTTGTTTATACAAGACTTCTTTCTTAGATCATTCAGTATTCAAATGTCAGGACAGAGGTCTGCTACCATACAGAAGGTTTATCCAAATATTTGTGTCACATAAAGGCTTTCAAATTCGTCAGTGGTCTGGGACACTGTTATGTCAAATTGTCTTGATAGTCAAACAGTAATTTGTTCTTGATTTTGCTGTGTAAAAAATGTTGAAGACATAAATTCTCGAATTCTTGGTTCCAGAAAGAATCATTTAAAATGCTTCTCTTAGATATGTAAAGATAAGGCAAGTGAACATTAATTGCAATCATTTGGGGGTATTTACCAAACCATTCTCCCTCTTGATACTCTTTGTGTCAAAGGCTTTGCTGTGATTAGATTTTTTAAAAAGCTTGCATACAGGTTAAGGAACTTTGGATGCCTAAATAGTAGAGGTTTCAACAACTTCCATTCTGATATTCAATATCAAATCTTCTTTGATCGAATGGGATGGTCTCGACTTATACATATCAAAGGCTTTCGAAAGGGGGCTCACGATGAAGAAATACAGACCCTGGAGAGAAGACATAGGTTCAGAGCCAAGGTCTACTGCTCAGTGAAAGAGGACTGATTCCTGTCGAGCATGCAGCTGATGATGAAGTCCTTCCTGATCCAACAGCCATTATGAGCATTTTGAGAATGATGTCTTTGCATGCGAATAAACCCAAATTATAAAATGGCAAGTCCTTTGGCAACAGATAACAATGGGGGCCTTAGATTATTCTTCCCTGAAGAATCACTGGGGCAGGTGCAGAATCTTGACCAGCATTGTCATTCTCCTAAAGCAACTTGAGATGCAATTAATTCGAATATCAAAAAAATTAAAGAAGCAGTTTCATTTGTACCATTAAGCTGGTGAGGCAGATCACCTTAGTTATTAAATGGAACTTCTACCCATAAAAGATTTCATTACCGTCACTCCCTATTCTTTACAGAGCCCTCTACGTACATCTTGGGAGGAGATTCTTGGGATATGTATCATGAGGTGACACACATTTGGACAAGTGGATCACAAAGGCCACCATTGTACTGACAGGAAAATGCACCAAAGTTTAAGCCTTGAAGAGCAAAGCCATTGTCTTCAGTACCTTTTCTGCCTTTATTATGTCCACCTATTCTGTGGTGTGGACTGTACTTACCGCAAAGACTTGTCATTTATTCAATGACTATATTTTAGAATTTTTACCAAGTAAGACCTCATGATTAAGTATAATAAGCACTAGGCTGGGAATAAGTTGATTCCCAGACCTCATAAACATTTAATTATCTGTGCAAATATAAATACACAAGTTACACTATTTAACCTAGTCCTCATCTATAATATCCATAAAACGGACAAAGCAAGGCTATTCTTGACTACAACCCAGGGTTACTATGAAGACCACATGGGACAATGCATGGAACATTGCACGGCAAATTGGATTAAACGATGTATAAATGTGAGAGATGACCTAACTCATCTTCGCATTTTAACTGGTAAATTTAGAATTGGCAAGTACTCATTCGAAATAACATTTCTCAGAGGAGTTCAGGGCTTTCGATCATCAATTCCCCAAGGCTTTTAAAGCGAGTCACAAGGCTAAACCTCCACTGCCACACTCAAAGTATGAAAAGCCCATTTAGCTGTCATTCCCTGCTTTTGGCAGACTCTCAGGGAATGCCAGCAAATGTCTGAAATTGGAACGGCAACCCACGAAGTATATCCAAATCTTTCATCAAACTGTGCCTAGTTTAGAAGCAATATTATGTTAACATTACCCCCACGGTGGATTATTTCTAATGAAACCAATCTGCCAAGGTGAAATGAGAGCATGTGTCACAGAGAAGCATAATTGAATTGCCCTGAAAACTAAGTTTACAAGTAAATATCCGTTCAATTAAAGATGAGCAAAAAGATTCCAGAAAATATCAAGACTCTTTTAAATCTGAGGCCTGCCCCTTGGCCCAAAATATAATCAAATCTTTTAAAGTTTCTGAAAGCAATTAGAATAGAAATTTGTAATTCTGCTTATTGAGTCAGATTCTCCTGATGGCTAAACTCTCCTAATTGCAGGCTAGCAAACTTCAAAGGCAGGATCAGCTCTTTGAAGCTAGTGGGGCACCATACAGGATGTGGAAGATACCAAAGCAGTTTTTAAGTTCAACCCTCTGAATTGTCATCGTTTCCTTCCTCTCATTCATTGCTTCATCATTTTCTACCCCGCTTGTATCCACCTCTTGCTAGACCCCAGCATCTTACGGTCTTTCTATTCTCTGGACATCATAATGGGCTCTAGGAAAGTAGAGATGAGTAAGGCCTGGCCCTGCCATTGAATACTCAGCTTACAACCCAATCACTTGTTCATTCTTTCAGTCTCAAATCGAATACCTCCCTTTTGATGTTCGCTCACCCAGAAAGACATGTAATTTCCTTCTTTATGATTTAACCGCTCCTAGAAAATTTATGTTGTATTTCTTATCATTGTTAATTTATACATTTCCTTGAAATCAATGATCAAGTCTTTTCATCTTTGTACTTCAACACTCTGCATAGTATCTGGCACAAAAATAGGTATTTAAAATATTTGTTGAATTAAGGATTCCCCAGTACAGTCATTCTCCATAATAGTTCTCCTCTCCAAGTCTCTTTTCTTGACTACTTTTAATGCCAAACTTTGGCCCTCTACCACCTTTTATTGTAACAGTTTCAAATAAGTTTCTCGTAAAATATTCTTAGACATCTCAGATCCATTTCTCTTCCTTCCAGACTTATATAAACTACATGTCCAAGCATCTTCATTTATCGAGTATTCTCTCTTAATTAGACAGTAAAAAAATCTGATCAAATTTACCTTTTTAAACTCACTCTTGCCCCCTCCAGCCAAGTTTCCAGTGCTCCTAAATAATTTATGCACTTTTGATACCATATTTCTGTGGGCTAGCTCATGTGTTCCCTAAGCTTAGAGGCCCCTTTGACTCATGTCTGCCTATTAAAAACCTACCTGTCTTTAATGTGTTAGTTTAAAGATCTCACAAAAATCACAAAAGCACAGACTAATAAGCCTTTCAAATTTACTAAAGTCACTTGCTATAATTAAATCTAAAGGCAGAGCTAAATCTAAAGGCAGAACTAAAATCCAAGGTCCCTAACTTTAGACCTCTTTAACGGGCCCTCTTGCCTCACCTATACATAGGATGACCATATCATGTATGGCCCAATGTGGAACATTTCTGAGAGTTAAAGAGAGCGCTATTAATAATTACACCTAGACAACAAGTGTAAAGCAGGACAAACGGTCAACCAACCTGAATCTAATCCTTCTAAAGCTATGTTAAAATTACATGGGCCCTGTTTAACAAAGAGCTGTATCTATATCATCTAGGTCTTTTTCCTAATGACAACCTATGGTATTACATGGTGATTTGAGCCATTAATAAGTTATTCTGTACTCTAGTTTACATTAAAAAAAAAAAAACAGCAACAATAAACACACACAACACTGTGACTAGTGTCATTTCCCTAGTGACTGAACAAACTATTGTAATAACAGTGCGAGTAGAAGACATCTGTGGATTGCTTTATGGCTTGTGCCAGGTGGCCCCAGTCAGAGCACAGGCAGCAACTGAACTTGGCCTGTGGCAGGGGCCCTCTCAAGAGGCTCCGAGGCTGGCACACCCAGTGGCCACTTTGGACTGAGCTGGAGCACCGCCCAGCTGCCTCCACAAACAACACAGTCAAAGGACAGACTCGAAGGCACCAGAGCCCCACTGAAGTGAATCCTGCTCTGTGGCTTCACTTCCTATACAACAGCTCCTCCACTACAGTCCCAGCTGGTCCTCACCACCAGAGCCCCACTAAAGTGAATCCTGCTCTGTAGCTTCACTTCCTATACAACAGCTCCTCCACTACATTCACAGCTGGTCCTCTGGATCCATCTGCCTGAGGGTCAATCCCTCCCATTGATGTGCAAACAGCAACCAAAGCTCAATTACAGCAGGAGGTCACACACAACCCAAACAAAAGACACACACCTGGAACACCCGGGTCAGGTGACCAGGGAGACTGTGCACTGGGCCCCATAGGACACCTACTACATAAAGGCACTTAACTAAGACCAAGAGACATAGCAACCCTACCTAGAAACAAATGCAGAGAGGCAGCCAAAATGGAGAGACAAAGAAACATGTCCCAAATGAAAGAATAAAATTAAGGTCAAAAAAAAGAACTAAACAAAATGGAGACAAGCAACCTACCAGATGCAAAATTCAGAACACAAGTTATAAGGATGCTCAATGATCTCAGTGAGAACTTCAACGAAGAGATAGAAAATATAAAAAAGAACCCAACAAAATGAAGAACGTGATAACTGAAATAAAGAATACATTAGAGGGAATCAATGGTAAATTAAATGAGGCAGAGAATCACATCAGCAATTTGGAAGATAAGGTAGCAAAAACACCCACACAGAATAGCAACAAGAAAAAAGAATCCAGAATTATAAGGATAGTTTAAGGGGCCTCTGGGACAACATCAAGTATACCAACACTCACATCATAGGGGTACCAGAAAGAGAAGAGAGACAGCAAGGGATTGAAAACAAAACCCTTACATATGCTGCCTACAAGAGACTCACTTCAGATCAAAAGACACACACAGACTGAAAGTAAAGGGATGGAAAAACACATTTCATGAAAATGAAAAATACAAACAAACAAAGCTGAGGTAGCAATACTTATACCAGACAAAATAAACTTTAAAACAAAGGCTATAACAAGAGACAGGGAAGGACCTAGTAATCCTATTTCTAGGTATTGATCTGAAGAAACCCAAAAACACTACTTTAAAGGGACATGTGCATCCATATATTCATTGAAGCATTATTTACAGTAACCAAGATAGGAAGGCAACCTGGATGTCTATCAGTAGACGAATGGATAAAGAAGAAGTGATACATTTATACAATGGAATATTACTCAGCCATAAAAAAGAATAAAATCTTCCTCCCTGCAGCAACATGGATGGACCCAGAGGGTACTGTGCTGAGTGAAGTAAGTCAGAGAAAGATAAACGTTATATGATTTCACTTATGTGTGGAATCTAGAGAATAGGATAAACGAACAAACAACAGAAACATACTCATAGATACAGAGACCATTTTGATGTTTGCTAGAATCAGGGAGAGGGGGATGGGTGAATTGGGGAGGGGATTAAGAGATACAAATTGGTAGCTACAAAATAATTATGTGGATGTAGAGTGTAGAATGGAGAATATTGTCAGTAGTATTGTAATAACTATGTATGGTGTCAGATGTGCACCGGATTTATTAGGGTGAACACTTCATAAGTTATATAAATGTCTAATCGCTATGCTGTACACCTGAAATTAATATAACACTGTGTGCCAATTATAATTGAAAAAATAAAAATATAAAAATGTTTTTTAAATGCAAGTTAACTAAGCAGAAGAAGAAAGGAAGTTTATTCTAGGACTAGGAAATGGCAAGTACAAAAGTCCTGCGTCCATGTGGAACGTGACCTAATCTAGAAACATGGCATTGTGTGACAGAAGCACATAAAATGAGGGAGAAAATGATGGGAAATGAAGCTAAAGAGAGAGGCAAGAATGAGTACAAGAAGCGACTCTGTGGTGAACAGTAAGGGTCTCTCTCTGTTTTTTTTGTTTGTTTGTTTGTTTTGTTTTTTCTTTTGCAAAGAGCAATGGAGTGTTAAAGACTTTTAAGTAGGTAGTAGACAAGGGAAGAGGAGAGAGAAGATTGGTTCCCATAATTAGATTTGCATTTGGTAAGATCACTCTTGTGAAAAACAAGAGTGGATTAGAAGAGAGCCAGAACACGTTCAGGAAGACCAGACAGGAGGCTCCTATAGGAGCTCTTGTGAGCAGCGAGGGTGGTTTATACAAGGATGAAGGCAGACAAGGTGTGAGAAGGAAAAAGAAGTAAGGTTGACAGATATAGTGATGGTGTGATAAATCTAAGATCATGGCAAACATGATTTCTAAATTTCTGATTGGATGGTGATGCCATTCACCAAAATAGAGAATACGAGGGGGAAAGGTAGGTTAGGGAAAGTTTGCACATCATTTGTATATAATAGGGTGGCCTTGAAACATACAGGTGCTGATATTGAATAGAAATTTAGATATTCAAACGTGAGGCTCTGAGGTAAGATCTAAACTAGAGAATGAACTGGAGGTCAATCTTGATGAGGTAGTAACGCAGCCACGCCCATCAATGAGATTCCTGAGATAAAATATAGAGAAGAAAAAAGAAGAAAAAGAGATCGAAGACCAAGCCTTGAGAAACTTTAATATTTAAGAGTAGGGGGAAAAAAAAAAGATGCTGCAAAGAGTTAGAAGCCTCACCCGAAGACAGAGGAGGCAGTCCAAGAGAGCGTGGCATCCTGGAGTGTTCGTGAGGGAGGCAGGCCTCGGTGGTGTCAAGCACTGCTGAGCGGTCAGGAGAATGTGAACTGAAAGGTCACCACTGGATTAGGTGGCATGAGGTCATCAGTGGTCTTAGCAAGCTTCACTGGAGGAGTGAGAGGGGACAAGCCAGACGGTGGTAAAAAAAAAAAACAAAAAAAACAACGGAGGCCCAAGAGTAGATAGCTTTTTTTGAGAAGTTTGGCTCTGTAAGTTGGAAAGGGTTAGAAGACTATTGCAAGGAGAATGATTAGAAGAAGCTATGAGAGGAGAGAGCTATAATATCAAGGGAGGATTTTTTTTGCACATTAAAGAGGGTTAACTGCATTTAACTCTTTAATGGAAAGATCCAATTGAGAGGACTCACTGATAGTGGAAAGTCCCTGTAAAGACAGAAAAATGTAGAATCTAAAGCATGAAAAAGAGGAGTTGACCTTAGGAAGAGGAGCTCCCCAATAATGTAACAGCAGGTAAAGGTGGGTTTTGCTATAAGGATAGGTATTGACTTCCAAGTTTGAGAAAGTTCTGGTCTGATGGATTCAATTTCCTCTGCAAGTAAGAGGTGACATCAGAAGCTCAGAGCAGAAGGGCATAAAACTTGGTCAGATGGGGACAGAGTGGTGGTGGTCATTGTGGAGAGTGGATGAGAGAACTGATGGGCCATGTGGAGAGCCCATATGAGGGTGTAATTATAAATTTTTTGTGGTACCACTATGTCCCATTGTGTGGCTTTTTCCAGCAATAGATCGGGAAAAGTGGAAAATAAGGTTAGAATTTTTGCCCTATCACTGTAAGAAAAAGGTGAACAAGAATGCAGCAAGGAGAAAAGAGTGAGTCTGCAGACTGCCACTAACGCTCTCTGTACACGTGGGTGTTGCTGGCTACCCCGTGTTTCTTTTCCTGGCATCCCAGAATTACAACCAAGGCCAAAAGCCAAGGACCAAGTGGCCATGTACAAGCCACATTCCAAAGAGGGCATCCAATGCTGCCAACTATTGAGGTCCCTGCCACCCACCTCTTTTCACTACTTCGACCACCAGAACTTACTAAGAAGAGGGGCGACAGGCCCCATGACCACAGGACTTCACTCCGAAACCCCCATCTCCCACCAAATACGCACAAGCATCAATATACACCTCATCATCATTTTTAAAAAGAAAGGACAAAAGACTGAACGGGAGAGAAACAAACTGCGGGTGCAGAAATGGTCAGAAAGTTATGGTCTTTGCTCAAGACGGAAATAAAGGGAAGAGAAAGGGGAAAGAGTCAGAATATGTATTTCGATCTCAGTGACTTATCTCCACCTCAACACATCAATTTTATCAGCCACATATGTGAGCTGTAACATGGAGGTAACATGAGTTTACGTAAGGCAAGGGTTCGAGAAGGAACTGCGGATTTTGCTGAATAGCCCTGTCCGCTGTTGTTTGTCCCTCTCTTGTGCTTGCGTCCCCTCTTATGCTTCTGAATCAACAATTGTGCTTTCTCACGTCCCAAACTCAGCAAGTAGAGCAGAGATAAGGACCTAGGGTAGAAAATCCTGGCAAGACTCTCTCCTGTAGCTGCTGTTCATATGCGGCTCACACTTGCCCAGACTAACCAAGCCACACACCTCACCTTTGCCAACACTGTGGGACAGAAGGCGAGTGTTGTCTCTTCTCTGTCCTAAGAAAATTGAGGCTTCACTTCACAGTCACAGCTCCTCGGTCCTTGGAGACACAGGAAGTGTTACCTTTGGAAGGCTCAGGCTAAATGTTTTCTGACTGTAAGTGCGTCACCCTGCTCCTGGGATCTGGGGGACATGGCACATCTCCCAGCCTCAGAAAAAAGCAAGGGATTACTGCCAACATTTTAGTCCCACTGGTGCGATGAGATCTTACCTTAGTGCAAATCCATCACTGAGCTCCAAAGCAGTGACTTCCTCTCCCTTTTCCAAAACCAACACTCCACTATTTGATGAGTCATTGGTTCCCTGACATTTGTAAAATACACTTGAAACACTCCCAGAGGAGGAAAATTATACTGTAATCAAACCACACACTCTCTCTCATTTGCCTTCCCCTTCTTCTCCAGCCTCTACAAGTAAGGAACCTACAAGCTTCACAGTGGGGGCCTCTGGAGCTATGCTCCTTTCTCATCTAATTCAGCTGAATGAGCTAGTTCATGGGTTTTCAAAAAAGAAATGAACTACATCTCCCCCCAGGCTCACATAGGATCTGAATATTTGAGTTTATCCTTGTAACTGAGAAGGCTCAGAGGAATTAGATAGGACCACTTGCTAGGTTGGTATTGGTCATGTATTTGTTCATTATGGTACTTTAGGGGTGCTCAAGGACCAATAGGTATTACCAAGGGAGCCAGGCAGCAAGAAGGAGCAGGTGAGGAGAGCACAGAGAACAGAGGGGCAGGTAGATTTGTGGTCAGAGAAGATGAATTAGTGGAAGTGGTTGTATGGCAAAAAGTTAGAAGCTGGAGCAAGAGCTTAGAAACAAGTGTCGGGGTTGCCTTCACCCTTGCGAATCGGTCCTTTATTTAGCGCTCATCCTGATGAGCGCTTGAGTGTACCTTCTGGTTCTTACCAGTTCAGACCAATAACAGAAATGAGTAAGCTTCACCTCCTCCCAAGGGAGAACTCCCAAAAGAAGACTTCGAGAAGACTAGAAGAAAAAGAAAAAAAAAATGCTGACTTACATCTTGTAGATAGAAATCTTTCCATTTCAAGGTCAGAAATTATTCATTTTAACATGTGAACATAGCTATTATTAGAGCTAAGGTATTACAGAATGAAAACTGCTCAAGTCCTCTTCACAGCTTCTTGACTGCCCAGCTCTTACTGACCCAAACCCGTCAGCTTCTGGTCGCCCCTAGTAGAAATCCAACTTGAGTGAGAGGGTAAGATATGTTACTGTCCCACAACTTGTGGAAGCCAAGACCTTTAATAAACTAAACTAACCCAAGTCCAGAAGCTCAGTTTGTGGAAAGGAGAGGTAGTTAGAACAGAAAACAAGTGTTTTTCTGTCAGCACATACTCAAACATCATTAGTTGTTAATAATATTTCAAATATATTGATGTGATCATGGAGCGATGTGAAAGCAAGACTTGGAGACACAGGAAATGTGACGGAAGGGAACATTTTTAATGCGAGAGTTCACTCAACACCGAAGCATATGCCACAGTCCCCCAGCTGGCCACACCCCCAGGCTCTAGTCCCTGGATAGCTTTGCTTTTTGGAGCCTGAAAGGAAATGCCATAAAGTCATCTGCTGTTTCCTGATCCTCAGGGGACTGCAAGTCTTTGGAGCTCTCCCTCAAGCCACTCTCCTTTGTCTTATCTCAGGTACTACACAGGAAAGAAAGGCACATTTTCAGTAAGTAATCCCAAGCATGACTCATCCACTGCACATCCCTTTTCCTGGCCATATGAAAGCTACATTTCCATTATTATTATTAATAATAAAAATTGTTCAGGAACCAAAGATTGTTGAATTCAGTAGAGCTCATTTTGCCCTCAAATACTTGGACTTTTGTCAGTATGAGGGTGGTCAAAGACAAATTGGCACGTTTATATTCAGATCTCATAAAACGATGTAGATCTTTTTGGATAAAACTGACCAGTAAATACAAAGTCATGCTTTACCCAGATTCAGAGCAATAGGACTATTTCTTGTGTCAACAGATATACAGTGAGTCCTCACTTAACATCATCTATAAGTTCTGTTACTTTAAGCCAAACGTACAATGAAACCAATTTTATCATAGGCTAATTGATATAAACAAGAGTTAAGTTCCTTCAGAATCTCATTAATGTTATAAGGAAACAAAGTTGAACTAAATAACCTTATCTGAGGGCCTGCCCTGCGTGATGTGACTTTGTAAACAGCCACAGAGAGCTGTTTACTAAGTATGGTCTTGACTGGACTGAGCTTTACTTGTGCTTTTACTGAGTGTAAAAAAGAAAAGAGATCAGACTCCACCTCCACTCTCATTTACAAACCCCAGTTTGGAAAAAAAGCAGAGTTAAAATGCTTTTTCACTACGGAAAAAAATCTTTTCTTTCTGATGTTAAAGGACAGAATTTAAATCATCTTCCCTTCACATTCCCCTCCAAAAAACCCCAAGCTGGTGTGAAACTCACCAACCAACTTCTTACTAGGAGATGACAGCTCATCTCTTCCACACTCAGTATAGCTGGAGGAGAAGGAGCCTTAGGTCAAGATTGAGAACTGGATCTGGCCTTGAATAGATGTTTCTTGGGACCCTAGCTCTGCCACAGACCCATGATCTCAGGCAAGACTTAACTTGCTAAACTTTAGCTTCCTCATCTATAACATGGGCCCACTAACATACATAAGTTATGGGCTTTTGGGTGACCCAATTTGTCCCAATGAGCCTGAGAACTATCCCAGGGTTACAAGTGAAAGTCCTCTGTCCTAGGAACCCCCTCATTCCCAGGACAGTGCGCCACGCTATATTTTGTGAGTATTTAATGTGAAGATACCTATGAAGTGCTGCATACAGTGTGTGGAACTTAAGTTCTCGAAATATCAATATGATTAGTATGTACTTCCATTGCCAGAGCCGTGGGTGTTCTTTTCCATGGAGATAGCAAATATTCATTGAGCCAGTCATAATACTAGGTGCTGTATGTTCATTACCCCTCATTTTCACAAATATCCAAAGAGGTAGATATGACCGTGCTTATTTTACAAATGAGCTGGCCACAACGTGAGAAACATGTCCAAGAACTCTCCCATGGTGGAGCCCAGACCGGAACCCACATCTGATTTCAAAGCCCCAGAGTTTTCCTCATGTTGCAAAATCAAGTTTAAGTGAAAGAGGACAGCAGAGAAAAAGAACTTATTTGACCAAGTGAGAGACTAAGTCTTAGCAAACTGAGGGAACAGGACAAAAATAAATAAATAAATAAATAACTTCAGGGGTGTTTTCATGGCATGGAATGGATGCCATGATACGCTTTTCATTCCATGAAGCCAGAAATCGTAAGATGGGGGCTTCTGGATTGCCATTTTATCTTCACCTTAGCCTAGAGTTTCTTACCCATAATAACATTAAATGTCTCAGAGGGTGAAGAGAGAATACAGTTCATCAGCCACTCACCTATTACATCATGATAACCGAATCTATGCAAGGCACTATGCGAAGTTCTCCGAAAACAATTAACAAAACAAGGCCCTCCATTTTCGAGGTGGAGGAGATAAAAACATTAAAGTACAACACTGGCTGGAGTTATTACTCAGCTGGCATACAAAGCCCTAAGACAGGAAAGAGATGAAAGATTATTAAAGATTATTAAATTCGTTATTTAAAATGGCAATGCTCTTTGGATGGCAAAGCACTAATAGAAATGTAAAATAATGTAAACATAAGGTTATTGCAACCGGCTGATCATAGTTTGCCCAAGACTTTCCTGGTTTTACACCACAAGTCTTTCAATTCAGGGCATCTGATCATCCTACAAGTGGGCAAGTCAAATGCTCACAGGCCAGCGAAGCAGATTAATGTAGTAGGGTAAGTGTGAGAAAAAGAAAAGCACAAACACAGTAAAAAATGGCAATTTGTACATCACCTAGAGTGAGAAAGATAATGGGACAGGTAGCGATTTAGGACAGCAGTCACAGACTATAGCCTAAGGGTCAAACCTAGCTAGCCAAATGTTTCAGTCTACGCAACAGCTAAGAAGAGTTAAATTTTTTAGTGGTTGGGGGAAAATAATCTATAGAACAACAAAATTTCTTGAAGCATAAAAATGATATGAAATTCAATTGTCAGTGTCCACAAATACAGTTAATTGGAACAAAGCAAAGCCCATTCACTTACAGTAGTGATATGGTAGCTTCTGCACTATGAGGGCAGAACTGAGCACTTACAGGCTGTATGACAAAACCTTCTACAGAAAACATTTGCCCTGTTCTAGAGAAGGCAGCCAAACAGGCTTCTGCTGATTGCTGATGGGAACAATAGCCTACAAACAATGACAAAGTAAAAAATTATTTTAATGTTTGTAAGAGAGGCCAAAAATCTGGATTTTTATGTGAAACTTGTTGATTTTTAAGTTTTGGCATCTAATTTATTTTTTTAAATATCATGTGGGCAGAAACAAAGCCATCTGTGGTCTATATCCAAGCCTGCAGGCCACCATTTTGCAAAGTGTGATGTACATCATATGTTTTCCACTAAAGCTTATCCCAAGAGGTAATTATATTAATTAGATCCTTAATTTGAAGGCAAATCTATAACAGCTGACTCTTCATTCATCGATTGTTTTCAATTTAAAATTTGTTTACAGTTCAATTGCTTTACCCATTAGTGCCTTCCCGGGATCATAAATTCTTCTCAACATAAAATCTATAATAGATTTTACATCCTAAAAAGAACAAAATCCTCCCTCCATCACCGCCTCCTCCAGATATGGCCTATTTCTCCTATTTCCTGTTCCTTCAAAGGGCAGTCTCTCCTTACTGCCTCCAGTGTGGTCTCCCATTCTCTCCTCAGTCCACTGCAGCTTGGCTGCTGTTCAAACCACTTCATAAAATGTCCTTCCAGGAAGGTCCTAGATGACCACCTTATTGCAAAAGTCAATGGAGCCTTTCAAATTCCCGGCTAACTTCCCCCTGGCATTTGGCATCACTGACCACTTCCTCCATTTTGAAAGTGTCTTCATCTTTGGGTTTCACAATACTCTTTTTCCAGGTTCTCTCTTTATCTCTCAGGCTGCTCCTTCCATCATTTCTTTTTCTTGCCTCGATGTCATTTAACTAGTATTTATTGAACACCTGACATGTACCAAGCATGGTGCTGAGCATTTTCCTAATGTGGCTAGTATATATCTCACTCAAGAAATGAAACTTCATTTCCCTAAAACAAATTTCATTTCTAATCTATGCTTCCAGCTCATATGGCTCACATGATGATTTAATTCGGACTTTGCTGAGGCTCCCATCTTTCCCCTAGGGTCACACCAGAACCTGGTCAGTAGAAAAGGATGGGAGAAGTACAGCAGACATGTGTGTCTTCACTATGAATAGCTCCACGCCCCTTGAGGTTTGCCGACCTCCTGTTTCCAAGCCACGGCCAGGACCCCCGGGGGCCCTACACTGGTCATACAGCATATTCCAGAGTGTAACCACCTGCTCAGATCTCCAGGCTTCTCTCCACCTCTGAATCCCTGGAAAGGTCCTTTTCTCTCTTGTCACTACAAAGGCTCTTTCTTTTCACCTTTTCTGTGGATTCAGGTTTTCACAAAAGATAGGAAATTCATTAACTTCAGACCTTCTCTCAACCCCTACTCTGCAAAAACCCCAAAGCCAAGAAAACATTTTAACAGGGTACCTTCCTTGGTGGAAAGTGGAAATAAAAATGGAGGGAAAATTTTCCCAGCTTACGTTTCAGTGAGATTTCCAGCCATAATCCTTATGCCAACTCTGAGAAGCGGGTATTATCATCACTACTTTACAGATGAGGAAATTTAGACTTAAAGTTGCTCGAGGCCGTGGAACTGCCAATCTCCAGCTTTGAACCATTGCCTAATATGGCCTGTGTCCATGCCTCCGCCATGAAATGCTCGTGGTCTTCCTTCCCAGCATGTGGTGGCCAGTGCGGGGGTGGGTCTCAGGTGTTCAGCTGAACGCTAATCAGCACCTGAGGCTCTGCATGAGGAAACTACCTAAAGGCAAGGAAAGAACCACCTGAAGAACTGTGCCCAGAGCTCACACAGGGATTGACCTTCCACCTGTTCCCAATAGCCAGAGTGCAAAACTTCCTAAGGCAGGGGCGTCATAACCACTGACATTCCAATCGAAACTAGACATCGCTGCCAAAAGGGATCAAGGTCACACGCCGATAAAATTATGGCAGAGACTTTCAACTAGGCATAAGCATTCAGGAGGGACTGTGGGAGGAGCTAGGGTTTATGGGAGGCGTTCTCACACTGTCATCTGGAAAATCCTACAGGAAGAACACTGTGTTTCTGACAGAGCTCTCTGTCATAGTAACGGCCTCTCCCCTTAACTTCCTCGTCACCTCCATAAAGTATCTCCTCCATCTTTGGGTGAAAGGGGACAGCAGAGAGACTGAACTCATTTGACTAAGTGGGCAACTGAGTTTTAGCACACCGAGGGAACAGGACGAAACAACTTCAGGTCTCTGGCTGGGGTGTTTTCATGGCCCAGAGTGGGCCTACAGTTTTTTACCCATAATGATATTAACTGTCTCAGAGGGTGAAGAGAGAGTACGGTTCATCAGCCACTCGCCTATCACATCATGATAATCAAATCTGTGCAAAGCATCATGCGAAGTTCCCTGAAAATAATGAAGAAAAAAACAAGATCCTCCGTCGCCATGTGCACTTGTGGTTCGCAATCCTTTTTCCAAAATAAATCCTTTGGTGATGGATTACTTAGTCAATTATGTTTTTATGGTCGACAAGGCTTCCTAGAAATGCACCCCCCCCACCACCAAAAATAAATAAATAAATGCAGCCCAAGCGGGAGCTAGTACTTTTTGTTGGGCCACCAGCAGTGCTCAATTTGCCCCAGCAAATAGAAGTCAAATGTCTTATTCCTCACTGTCCTACACAGCCTCTCTGCTCAAAGCCATGGGATTCCCACTGCTTTACCACTTCCCATCCACAAGGCAGCCCGGTCCTGACTCAGCAGAGAGACAGTGAGAGACAGATGAAGTATGAGGAACACAAACAGGAGGAATCATCCAGACTTAGTTCACAGCCACCCTCTTCCCAACCACCACTAGGAATAATGAGAACTGGAAATTGGAGGCTCCCGAGGAGTTATGCAAACCCCATGGGCATCAAACATTACTTTTCTTCAGAGATTAAAAAAAAAAAAAAAAAGTCAACTCTCCTAAAAACCATTCAGAATGTTTTCGCCCTTGGGAAACTCTGCGGCTGCTTTCCTGGTTTACACTGTTGACAATGAGCTCATTTTAGAGAGGCAGTTTCTGAATCCATCCACCAGAACAAGACCACCATGCTAGCAAGCAGTTGGCAACTAACTCAATGAAAGCATGAATGGACCAAGGTCTCGATATATATATTAAAAAAAAAAAAAAAAGACACACAGAAGACAAATACCCCCAAAGTCTTCCAGACCTCATTTTAACAGAGTCCCTGTCCATTCAGAGACTTTCATAAATAACCCCACAATTAATGACATGTGTTTATCTGCAAAGCCACTCACCTGAAATATACAGTGGCTGATGTTCTCTCTGGGTATGAAGTTTATTTATGAGAAAATTAAGGGAAGACTTGACCTAAGGATAAAAATAGAGTAGCAGCACTCAACTAAATTTGCCACTGCTCTCCCCAAAAGCCTTGGGCGTAACCTATTTTGAAAAGAGTTCAATCTGAGGTGATATAGCTAAGCAAGGAGCTTGCAACTCTTAAGAAAAATAGAACTACCCCTTTCTCCTTGTAATTCTATTGTCAGGAGACAGAACTATAGCATCTAATAGGTGGACCCTCTCTTACCAGGTGTATTCTACATAGAATTATATCTAGAGCATACTATGTAATTATTGCATAGCAAAGTTGATACAAACTTTGATTCTGAAATCGTAGATTCTGTCACACCGCTGCTGGAGAATTCTCGATTATTTTCCATTGCACTTAGCATGGAATTCAAATACGTCTGTGGCCCCTACAAGGATCTAGTGACCTGTCCTCTACCTACCCGGCCACTGCATTCAGGCACACCTATTTTCTTTCAGACCATCACACATTCCAAGATCTTTCCAACCCCAGTCCTTGGCCATGCTCTCCCTTCTTGTCCCTATTCTTCTTGAGGCCAGCTCTTCTTATCCTCCAAGTCTTGGTGGTAATGTCATCTACAAGGCTCTTCCCTTTCCACCTTCTTGTCACTCTGTGACTGTTTAATTATCTCAAAGCACATATAGCCAACTAAACTATAGAGATATTTGACGAGGTCTCTTTCTCCCATTAAAGTGCAAGCTCTATGACATCAAGAGCCATGTTCTATCCCAATGGCAAGTATAGGTACTGGCATAGAGCAGCTGCTCAATGAAACATTACTATTAAATAAAGAACGGTCATATTCTGATTCAGCTCTACCATACTTTCACCCTACCGCAAACTACAAAGCCTAATTCAAGCATTCTTCTCCATTCCCGTCATTCTTCCCCTTTCCATAAAATCTTCCTTGAGCTTCTCACTTCTGTTTAGAGATAAGGCATATGAAGTGCCAGAGGCATGCCTAGAACAGTGACTGCTTGATAAATAAAGTTACCATTAATATTACCAAATTCGCTTCTCCCAACACATTCCTGTAGCTGTTCCCCAAACATCGGTTTTTCCCTTACTACCTTCATGATTTCATGGATAATACTATCCAACCTATGTTTGTTGTTTTTTATTTGACACAATATATTCCTTCTTACACAAATTTATTTTTAAAAGAAAATTAATGGAAACTTAAAGCCCATTTCACCGACCGTAAAAGGGACAACCATAAAAATTAACATAATGAAAACAAAATAATATTAGCAACTGCTATAGGTATGAAAACAGTAAGGTTAGTCTTTCCCAATGACACAATCGGGAAGACTGAAATTGTTTGAATGACTTCCTTACTCCATGATTCATTATTATTTAAAGCCATGACTGTGTCCATATGAAATCATCCTACCTACCAGTTGGAGCCTTCTGTCATTTTGCATTACGACTAGCACTTTTTACTTGGCATTTCTTATCTACCTTGATTTGTTAATTACACTTTTTATGTCTACATCTCATCCCATTTAGTTCTCTTTTATCCTCCATGGTTCTTAAGTTGGTACCTTATACAAAATATGTATCTTTAAAGCTATCTTAGTTGAGTCTAATACTTAGAGCTTTGAACCAACTTGATCAAAAGAAACTATTCTTCCAAACTTCAAAATATTTTTCAAAAGATAGGTGAGATTGGGTATTCAAGAGTTCTGGTTTCCATTTCCCTCTGGCCTTCTGATTTCCCAAAGATATGGACCTAAACTATCCCAACCAGGCCACAGTAGTTAAATACGATGGACGCTCCTTTGGCTGTGTGAACTACATTCAACTAGGAAGAGGGCCCCACACAGAATGTATGCCTTTCATGCATGAATACACAAAAAGCAAACTCTAATTCATAAGTGAAATAAAGGCAGAAAAAAAAAAAAACAGAAAAAAACTGAATGTGTGATTTATTATGTTTAAGATTGGTCTATAAGGCTTAAATATGTCTGTCATAATTAACAGTAAATGAATGCAACTTTACAAAATCAGTATTTCAATACAGTACAGGACTAAATGTGGTGACTGTGCATTGAAAAATTAATATTTCCTCAATGCAAATATCAAATTTGCAGCACCATTTAGAAGCTCCCACTACAAATGCAAGCTGCAGTATTTATCACAAGCTCTACGCAGAACACAAGACTACCTAAATCAAGCATTAGAGAAAAACAGTGGAGTCATTCAGGCGTAATATGTCAGATTTGGTACAGGATTAAAATACTAACTTTTTTTTAATGTCCTGGTTTCAAATTAATAAATACAAAACAATATAAAAATATACACCAGTTGACAAGACTGTACTGCAGATGATCAGAAAGTTAAATCTCGCTCTCATATGTATGCAGGTATGTCTTTAGGGCCAGAATTTCTGGATAGCTGCGGCTGGTCTTTCGAAAGAAATCCAGACTGGTGAGATGTTCGATGTCCCGCACCCGAGCTGTGTGCATCTTAATGAGTTCTTCTACCCATTTTGACTCATCCTCTGAGCTCTGCAATGGAAACAGAAAACAATAAGAGGCAGGATTTTCCAGAGCAGTTCTCCGAATGGTCAATTTTCTCCATCAATGACCTCTGCACCCTCCAGCACCCAGAGCCAATGAGGGCTATTTCTCCCTGGCCCTCCTGCCACTCAGCCACGACCCTGTCGTAATGTGCCACATAGACCTACCCTTGGCTGTAAACATTTTCAACAGCAATTCACTATACCAAACAAACAAGACATGCGGTGTGAAAGGGCATTTGACTCAAGAGGTTCTCGGAACATAAATCAAAATTAGGAAAACCAAAGGTCCTAGAAAATTCAGTACTTCGTTTCTTTTCTCCACTGTAAAATTGCAATCTTGAGCACAGAGCACAAGCAATTAGGAACGCTCTTCTGCCTCCCTGGGAAAGCGAAGAGCTTGTGCCCAATGCACAAAATTATGCGTGTGCATTCCTAGTCTTTCGGATGAACCCGTTACACCAACATCATCATCTATCAGATTTCAATGAATTGATATTTGGATAATGAGTTTGACTTGAAACAGCTCAGTGATACTCCTGACGTTTTGGAGGCCCAGGAGGCCTGGATTAGGATGGTGGCTCTACCACTTCTGGGCTATGAGACTTCGGTCAAGCTCCTTGACCCTCTAGGTTTCAGTTTCTCCTTCGGTTCACAAAGATAATAATCCTTATTGCTGCAGCTCCTTAGGAGGTAGAAAGAAGAAGAGGAAAGAAGAAGGGGGATACAAGGTAAAGTAAGGAAACACCAACACAGGAAAAAAGAAAGAAACTCTCCTTCTTCTGTCTCAGCTACTTGCCAAGAACTGCTTCAATGGCACACATCCCAGATGAAGGACATTCGGGTGTCCCACACCAAACAATCTATTTCATGTCTCGGTTGAAACTAAAAAGCAACTCAGGTGAATCAGTCCTTTCCATTTTAAAAATATCTTCTTTCACTTTTGAAGTCGAAAGAAAGAATGAGACCTGTGGGCACTGAGAATTATGGGGAATTGCCTACCTTCGTTAGTAGACATGAAGCAGGCAGGTCTTTGAAAATAATTTTATTCCCAAATGCCCCCTAAATTATAATGGCTCCCAAAAATCTTTCTACAAGCTGAAGGGTGGCTGCATGTCCCAGGGCTGAGAACATTCAGACAAGCCCCCATCCAGCTCTTTTCCCGCTAGTGGTCTCAATGAACTACCCACCAAAGCCCAAGAACCTGCAATGGATTTTCTCGGAAAGCTCCAACCCACACAGTCCTGGACAGGGAGCTACAGCAGCTTGTGCCAGTGCTAAATATGTACCATGAGGGTGTTGGTTCAGGAAACTGATGCCTGGTCATCCTAGGCAAAATGAAGAAATGGGAAGAAATTGCTTTGGAGGCTGGAGAAGTAAGGATTTTAACCCTCCATGCCCCACCCTTCTAACCCAAGCTAACCGAGATCTCTGCGATTCACAGGAAAGGAACGACCTAAATATAACTCTACCCACAACGGTACTGACCAATCCTCAGTGTGACCATATAATTAACGAAGTAGGAGGTCTCCAAACCTCTCAGGACCCCCTCAGAGTAAGCAGAGTAAGCATGAAGCTATATTTTAGGAGAATTTTCATATTCAACTCACTTATTTGATTTTCAACGGAAAGTCTAATTTTTCCTTTGTAAATGCAACATTTGAATGTGTGGACAAGAGGTGAAAAGGTTTTTCATAATTTAAATAACGGTCAGCTGGGATTATAAGAATTCAGGGGGAAATCTGTCTTTTTCTATTTCTTTATTTGGGAAATGATTTGCCAAACTCATTTGAGGGACAGTCTCTCCTGGTTTTCACATGCTAAAATCTAGTGAGCAATTAGTCACCAGGAAATACTGGCCGTGCTACATGTGAAAAAAAAATATGTCTTCTGCCTGATGTTGACTGGCAATCTATGGAAGTATTTGCTGAGGGAGACTCTAGTGTCAAATGCAAAATGAATAAAATTCAAATAAAAGTCCATGTGCACCAAGGGAGGTAGGAAAGGAAAAGCTTTCAGAGTAAACAACTTAGAACATTAATACAAACAAAAGCACAATCCATGAACTTCTTTCTTGCTATGGGAATTTACTCTTCACCCGCTTTTTCTCCCTGACTTTTTCCCAATTGAGTTTGTGAATTCAAGTCCCTTCAGTTTTAAAGGGAATTTCAAAGCAAGGACAGGTTTCTACGTAGATAGGGGGGTTCTTCAGTAAGAAGCATGCTGCCCATGAACTCTATACGAAATACCTCTAAGCTCTCTGTAGACTCAGGAACCAGGAAGGAGAGGAAGATACATTAGTGAATTTCATTTGTCAGGTGAAAACTCTATGGTGACTACAGAACTGCTTTGACCTGAATTTGGAACATTTTCAAACTGTCCCATCACCAAGCCCCCTAACAACAGAGAAACCTTGAACGTGTATTGAACGTGTACTCCCTAGGAATCTCAGTATACCTTAAATGGACTATTAGGAATCAAATGCTCTTTGTAGTCTCTGCTTTACCTTAAGAATGCATGGCAATTTTGAATTTCACTCCATAACATATGTGTTTATTTTTCTGCAAAAATTTTATTTCCTCACAAGTTTTTAGGAAAACTGAAGTTCAAATAAAGTATATTACGTACCAACACAGAGGCATTACATCCCCCAGTACAGCATTTGTTACTCTTGTGATTACAAATAGTCAAGATTGAAAAAAATCAGACAAAAAAAGTTGTGACCCATATGATTTCACTCATATGCGGGATATAAAACTGAAAGCAACAAACGAACAAGACGAAAACTTATAGACAGACAGCAGTTTAGTGGTTACCGGAGGGAAAGGGGAGGAGGGGAGGAGGTAGAAAAGGATAAAGGGGGTCAAGTATAAGGAGAGGGAAGGAAATTTAACTTTGGGTGGTGAACACACAATGCAATATACTGGTGATGAATTATTGAATTGTACACTTGAACCTATATAATTTTATTAACCAATGTCATTCCAATAAATTTAACTTTTAAAAATGTAAAAAAAAAATTGAGGTTAAGCCCATAAATTGTCTTACTGATGTCTTCTCCACTTCCCATTCAATTCTTTATAAGATCTTATTGATCTTTTTGGTATAGTATTGCTGCCTTCTACCCTTCCCTTTACGCTTCTAAGATTGCAAACCCAGCCTTAGTTGTTACCTCAATTCTGTGCATCTTGCCAAAGCCCTTTAAGTATCATGTTTGATCTCCTCCAATGCACATTTATCTCCCCAAAGGGAAGCCTAAAATGTTGCTCTTATGCTTAAACATTTTCCATGGCTTTCTAATGCCTGAGTGATAAGAAAAAATTGCTCAGGCCCCACTATGGAAACCTGATCAGTTTAAAGAGGATAGGCTTTTGGAGTCAGAAGCTTTGAATCTAAAGTTCTGCTCTCGTACTAACTAACCAGGCAACCATGTAACACTTTCTCTTTATTCAGTATAGGTTTCTCAATAGGTTTAAAAAAAAAAGGTGCGGGTATAGGAAGAATATATATACCTGCCTCATAGAGTAATTACATGATTAGAAATAATATATGTAGAGGACCTGTGCAGTACTTGGGGGATAGGGGTCACACATATTCCATAAATGGTCACAACCACTACAACTACTGCTACTGTGAATATTATTACTAGTTCTTTTATTTTAAATTTGATTTCAAGCAGCTTCTAAAACCTTATCTCCCTCTATTACCCTCATTTCCAATATTCTGGCCAAACATAATTAGCTTTCTCGGCCATATTTCAATTTTCTTTTTTTCCCCCCACAATCCCTATTTTGCCTTGGATATTCACAGCCTCCATCTTCACCTATAACTGAAGCCATAGCCCCAGAGCTACCTTGCCCAGGAAGCCGATGACTTTCATCGAAGCTATTCTTACAGCGCTTCACTTTTTAGCAATTTCCGTACCTGTTTCATTCGCTCCCTGCCACTGAAAGCTGCCTAAATAGTGACTAATTAGCACACTATTGCTTCTCCCAGAGTACCTTACACAATCTGGGAATTTGAGTAGCGCTTGTTGACTAAGAATCCTCTTTGTAGATTTTATCCCTGCTCCTTCTGTTAAATGAAACAAAAGCATAAAGACTATTACTTCTAACATTGCCTTGGAGCTCAGACTTTCCACCACATTAAAGAGACCTGGAGTACTTGTGTGATCTGTACCTGAGTGCAGAATTAGTTCAGGGTCGGGAGCCCATAGCAAGGCTCCTGTCTACCTGCCTGGGGCGCCTCATCCTGCCATCCTGCCTCCACGTAGGAAAAAGTGAATCGGGAGTCATCTGTGCTATTTGAGAATGGGGCTACCTGTTATATATGCCCTCATAACTAGTAGCAAATGAAAATCTGATTTATAAAGCATATATTTCTCTGTGTCTTCTTACATGTTATTCTTACAGAAATTTCCAAACATCCACAAAAGTAGAGAGAATAATAGAATGAGCTCCCATGAATTCTTACCTAGTTTCAACGATTATCAAAATGTTGCTACTTTCCTCTTTCTTTTTATTAAATCTATATGTCTTTTGCAAAACTAAAAACATTTGGGCACTTTTATCATTTACCAAAATTGAACACATGAATAGAACTATGTTAAATGCTCACACACACACACACACACACACTCTTACACTGGACAATAAAAAGCCATTAAAACACACATTTCCCAAGTATTAAGTAAAGTTTTGTTTGGGTCCTTTGTTCTTTCCCCTTGGCTGTGTAATTCAAATGTCTTATAATAAGTGTGCTCTGCTTTAACAGTAGGAATATAAGTTGAGAAATAAAGATGAGTTATGGAAGCAAATCCTAAAGGACTCTTTTTGAACTCACATTGCAGCTCTCTTCGTTGTCAGGTCTGTGAGGAAGAATGAATGAGGAGACAGAGAGGGGGCCGTCACACTTGTCCGCAGGCTGAGTGAAATCCAGGCAGCTGGTGATGATACTGTAGTAGTGAGTTGGAACAGGAATAGAACTGCCTTCCACGTACCTGAAACAGGAAGGTCGAATAAAATTATAACTGATGCGGGAGGTTTCTTTTTTAAGTGATGACCAATGAATATTGCCTAGGTCCTTAAAATTCGTTCCCACTCAGTCATTTTTCTCTTCTAAGCACTAGTTCAATTCCGAATCTTTGAACATGTTTTTGCTGCCTGAAATCGTCCTCTCTCAATCTGGTAGAGTGAAAAAGATATTTCAAGGAAAGAAAACAGCCCAAAATAAGACTTGGATGCCGGTTATGATTACTAGATCAATGTAGTAGAAACGTAAGGCTGGAAGAGTCAACAAAAGCCAAATTATGGAGGGTTCGGAGTGCCGAGTTGTGGAGTTTGGGCATGACTGTTTAGACAGCAACACTCCCCTGAAGGTTTCCATGCTAGGGAATGTCAGTATGAGATTCCTGTTTTAGGGAGACAACTTCATCATAGAGTTGTGTAAAACAGACCAGAGACAGGAGACACTGAAGCTAGGGCGAGTACAGCCCTTTCAGCGAGAGCCTGAACGGAGTACAGAGATTTCACATACTGGAGAAAATACTAAAGACTGAGTGCTAGCGATGAGCTGGAGGTATAAAAAAGTATTTCCCAGTAGAAAAAAGTACAAAAATCACAATTCCTCACCTGGTTTTCTATTCTCTTAATTTTAATCATTTTCAAAATATTGAAATTGTGATTGAGCTAACATAATTTTGGCTAAAAACTACAATGGCCAGCAATAAAATAAATGTACAATTAAGATGAAATTTCTCTTATGAATGACTGAAAAGGAAATAAGATAACTTCTGTTGTATTAGTTATCTGTATAGAAAAAATTAAACCCTCATATTTTATGCTGCTCTGATCATTCCATGCATGTATAAAATTAAATGATGACATTAAGAATTTGTTGTATTTTTATCCTCTCGCCTTTTCCATCAGAGTGTAAGGTCCTTGTGAACACAGTGTTTTTACTCCAACAGCCAAAGTCTATATGCAATTTCCTATTGAGATGTACCAACTCAAAAAATCTAAGGGATTCTAAAAGGCCCCCAAATAATGAAGATTAGGTGAAAATTACCATCTTCCCACAGAAGTGTTGTTAAACAATAAATGACAATCTTTTTAAAAAATCATTTGATACATTATCTTTCCTGGAATGGAAGAGTGCATTTATTTGCCACAAAATCTAATTCCCTTTCAACCACCAATGTCACGCTTCATCAAAAGTCTAAAAGAATCACAAGGAGATTCAAAGAGCAAAAGATTGAAGAGGTATCAGCTCTTCTTCAGCACATGAATGTTTGAGAAAATAGTCTTGAGTGAGATCTTGGAATTTAAAAACGCACATTGATTGGAAATGAAAAGCTTACTGTTTGATTTTGTCTTGTGTGTCATGTAAGCCATCGTAGTCATAGTCAAAAATTGGTCCACTTATCACATTAACTCCATTCCTTTCTGAAGCATATTTCTTCACCAACACCCTTTGGAAATAATTCCAGACTCCTGTGCAAAGACAAAATTAGTTCCTCATGAACAAAACTCCTTGCTTGGGCCAAATTCTCTCTCGGATGCATTCTACAAGCCAAATGTCACAAGCCAAGAAACAATAGCACTGTAGTGATTCTTGAGTAGGATCCATCCTAAAGCAGCAGCTGTGTGTGTGTGTGTCATTTGTGAGCCAGAAAAGAGAAAGAGATGGAGACATTAGTTGGGGAGTTTACCCTAGCCCAGTAAGTCGGGGAAGGATTTACGAATGAAGTAACTGAGCTGAGAACTGAAGGATATGTGGGTATTTCCTAGGTGAAGAGGTAGAGATAGGGCATTCCACGCAGGGGGAACAGAATGTACGAAAGAGGAAGTACGGCATTTGTGAGAAATTGAAAAAAGGCTTTAATCTTTTTTCCCCTTCATTATCTCATAGATATGCTGATTCCCCAGATTACGTTTCTAGACCTGACAGAGCTCTAGACATGCTTATTCAACCACCCATCTCATGTTCCACTTGAATACCTAGGAATCATGGAGAGCAAAAATTATCCATACGGAATTCTTGATTTTCCTTCTTAACCTTGCTCCAACTTTTGGCTTCTCCATCATAGTTAATGGCACTCGCACTCACCTAGATATTCAGGTCAAAATCCTCTGAGTCATCCCTGACTTCTCTTCTTACTTCATACACATGTGAACCGCGCCACCTCCAAAATACATTTCAGTCATGCAATCTAACCACTTCTCACCATTTTTACTGTGTTCACTCTGTTCTAAGTTACGATCCTCTCCGATATGAACTACTACAAAAGACTACTTCCTGGGCTCCCTGTAAGAAACTCTTACTTCCTGTAGCCCATGCCCTGTACAGTAGCCAAATAGATTCTTTACATCATAAATTTCTGTAATATACTCCCCCAACACCCATTTCTAACACTCCAGATGATTTCTCATTGTAAGGGATTAGAATATAATCCCAACTTTTCACTGTGCCCCCCCGTCCCCCACCTCCCTGGCTTTACTTCCTACCCTTTTTCCCTCAGACAGATGGCTTTCTTCCTGTCCCCACCGTAGCCAAACTTGTTTCCAACTAAGCTTTTGCATTTGTTCTTCCTTTTGCCTGGAAAACTCACATCCTGATCTGTGTATGTCAGGTTTCTCCTCTGTTACTGACTTCCCAGTTCTCAAGGTCACCCGCTGGAGAAGACTTAATTGTCTACTCTAGCTCCAATTTATATTATGGCCAATCAGAGGAGCAGGATGGAATAAAGGAGAAAGGCAAAAGAAGGGAATAAAAGAAGAGGACAGAAAAGGCAAACAATGAGTTGATTTTGATATGTTAGATTCAACTTCCTGTGCTCTATCCAACATGGGTGTTATGAGGTTCAAGTGTTATCGCCTCTTACCTCCCCTTAGTAAAAAGTACTTGGCCATTTTTCTTGTAGTATTTGAACTGCTCTTTATAGATACTCTACCCTGAATGAGAAAGAACAGGCCACCAAAGCCAAAATGTTATGCATAATTATTTGCAATAAAGAAAGGACAGTGAGAGAGAAGTTCAAATGTTAACTTAAGCATAAAAACTGGAGAGGAAAGGAGGGAAAGAAACAACAATGAGAACAGTCAAAAGGCCCAACCCACAGAGAGGCAGCATGTGAAAAGCCATCTCCTAGTGAAGAAGAGTGAGCCCTCTGTGTAAGGCCTTCTGCCACGCCAGCCTCAGGGCGGCACTGACTGTTTCCTGTATTACTGCTTGGTCATAAGGCATCCGTGAAGAATAAAAAATCCAGGAAATCCTGATTTGTGGAAATTAAATGAAGCTGCATTTCATGCAATATTATGGCAAATGTATCTATGTGGCTTTCTGAAACATTTCGCAATTGGGCCTGAGAAGAAACCAGGAAACCTCCTTCTAGGAGCATACTTTAATTTTTCACTCAAGGTAATGAATCCTACCTTTGAATAAACCTCTATTTACTACCCTAGGACATCAAATAAATATTTTTTTCCTCTAAACCATGCTGGCCATTTCACCAATGTTAAATTGGGAAGGACTGCCACTCCAGATGACACTCTACAATCATTTGCTCCTATGAATCCTATTTTTGAGACTTTATTTCAGCCCTGAGAGGCCTGTAACACAGCCCAAGTCTCCTTTACCAAGTAGGTAGAGGTACCTCTTTTTCCTATCTTCCCTATAAGCATATAGGTTTGCTCACTCTATGAACTAAAGGGAAGCAAAGCCACCACTCCTTAATGCTTTCTCTATGTTTGACTACATGGATGGATGGATGGATGGATGGATGGATGGATGGATGGATGGATGGATGGATGGGTGAATGAATGGATTCTTTGTTATCAGAAATAGAAAACAAATTGTTTTGGCCACTGGAAAATTAAATCATAAACCTATATATAAACCACAGATATCATGCAATCAACTCTTAATTTTACAAATGAGAGTTTAAATGGCATTTCTATAATCATGTAGCTAGAGGTCACACTCCTGGGACTAGAATTGGCCCGGGGCTCATTGTGCCTGTACCATTCATAGCATCACTATCAACCACAAATATTTATGTCATGTACAAAGAAATTATGAGTGTTCAAAGAAACCAAGATAATTTGCACAGCTCTAAAACTAATTTAATACTCAGATGATTCAGAAAGCCATCGAGCTCTTACGGGAGTTTCAGGGTCAACATTTGAAATTCATCATTGCCATCATCACCCGAAAGGAGGGAAGTGCTAGTAGCTTTTATTATACCATCCAATAAGTAAATATGGATGCTGTTGAAGGTCAAGTCGGCCTCCGAAATACAGAAAAGACCCTTTTTAACCAGTCATACAATGAACATTGAAATAAAGGGAACACCAGATTGTATAGAAAACACAAACTTGGTTTAGTTCATGATCTGGGTCATTTCTTGTGATTAATTTCATAATTATAAACAATGGATGAAGAATCTGACAGCTGTCCTCACAGATTCATAATTTGAACTAACAGTAGATGATTTACATGAAAGGTCTTCAAAAATTAAAAAGGTTAAATACAAAAAGTCGTACCGAGGAAGAAAAGGTAAGTAGCAAATTTAGAAATGTTTTTTTTTTTTCATCAACAGTTTACTACGTAAATATTGGACTTACGTTTGAAAGCAGGATACATTGGGACCATATTGGTTACAAGGAATGTATCATATTTAGCTTCTGGTGAAGAGCTCAGATCTAAACATTAAGAAAACAGTGTCGTTACTTACCCAAACCTCTAACAATTAAAAAAAAATCAGTCTTCTAAAATGATCCAAAAATCAGTCTTCTAAAATGATCCAAACCGATCTACTTTTTTATTCCTACTCAAGCCTTCCTTTAAATAGAATTTCCTACTTCCCCTCCCACTCAATTTCTTTCTTTCACTCAATAGTTCTCTCTCAAAAAATTTTTACGATGCCTTTTCTTCCTACCTAGTCTTGGGTCTAATAAATATTATGGAAATAAGTATTTGATTTCACTAGTGTAATTTTGGACATTAAAAAATGTCATCAAAGTAATGAGAGATAATTAAAGGGTTTCATGTATTCTTAAGAGGTCACCTGTATGGTATTATTTAAACGATTCATGTCTTAATAATTTACCATTTCACTTTCAGATTCTCAATTAATGATGTGAAGGGTGCAAAGAATATTCCCTTGCACTTTAGAAATCCCCTGGAGAAGAGAATTTATAAAAGCTGGTCTCTTTTCTGGCCAGTTTTGGAAGGATCCCATAGACGTTTATCTCTTCGATCTCTGGAGCACTCATTTTGAAGAAAACCTGCAAACCACTTGGTCCTAAATACCAAGTTGCACACTCTAGACGCTACGAAATTACATCCCTCTAAGATGATCAGATCCTGATACTCTATAACTTACAAGGAGGGAAGAGGAATCCATAGGACATCTGTTTATCATTTTTGTAGGCTAAACAGCTCTGACTGAAACTCGGAGAGACACGGACATCAGGCCGGACGCAATTGGTCAAGTGCTCGGGGATGCCAGAGACCTCAGCCTGCATAGTGAGTCAGAGGTATTCAGTAGCGTCATTGCAAAGACAATGTCAAACCAACAGGGAAATACTGAAACCAGAATCAAAACCCCTCTAGCTTTTACTATAGCTCATATTCTCACATTCTGACTCCTTAAAAAAATTTTTCAAAAAGGCCTCAGTTTTAAATACGGTAAGCCAGTAATTTTCAAACTCTTATTTTTCTTTAGCAGCAGAACTCTCTTGATAAAGTCTTAAATAAAGCAATATAGAAAGCAGAATATAAAGCAGAAATCCCATTGTTGAAATAATGAATAGAATTCTAGAGAAGACAAAAAAATAACACTCTGAGAAATTATATAGACATTTTTATGTATATAAAAAGAAAGACTGCATGCATATTGCATGTGCCAGTGCATACACACATGCATACAGCACACATTAACAAGAAGCTGTGTTTGGGGTAAGGGAAGTACTCATTTGCATTCAGAAATTAAAAACACATTCCCAACTGCCAAACGATTTTTTCTAACTCTTGATAGAAACTTACCTATCTCATTTTCATCAAAACTGAAACTCCAACATGAAGCTTTTATTAAAAAACAGATAGGATGCTGATAGTGGGGGCAGGGAGGTTATGTTGCATGTCGGGGGTGGGGGTATATGGGAACTCTGTGTCCTTTTCACTTTATTTTGCTATGAACCTAAAACCGCTCTGAAAATTAAAGTCTATTAAAACTAACAAACGAATCTTGGTGGGCTCTATAACTATTGGCCAATACCAAGCAGAGCAAAAGAAACTAGAAAAATTACTAGGAGCCTTTCAATATTTCACATATTACCATGAAGTTATTACACCATGGAATAAAATTTAGTTTAAAATATCATGCAATAGATCCAACATTGAATATTTTTAATCAGGAAAAATTAAAATCTTTTCTAAGACAAAATTCTGTTAAGCAAGCAATTATTATATTAACACATCAAGAATTTTTATAAAACTCAGTTTTCTCAACGACCTGTTTGGAAACAGTGTATGATGTCCACAGTGGCATCAGGAATATTTCGCTATAACCGCTTTCAAAGTCAGTATGATATAAAATATCATATCTAGTCCGATAGAGCACTGCAGGCCGTCCATAGAGGAGGTGTCTCTCTAGGAAAGAAAAAATAAACTGTGTTAAAACACGAATTAACCTTTATATCAAATGTTAAATATTGGAAGAGAGTCCAGTTGTCCAAAATTTGCTTGTTTACTTATTAATAATGTAGAGCTCCTTCTCCTTAATTTAATCAAGTTAGTTTTCCTAATACTTTTGTGGTTTATCTGATCACTTAAGCATGGGTCAAAGCTTACAGTTACCAAAACTATAATGTAAATGTCATACTTATTTTAATGCCTTTTTTCAGTTATAAAGAATTTTAATCTGTATAGGGGGGAAAAATATGATTAGTAAATTTTGAAAGGGTTCAGCTGAATGAGAAGTCAATAGGATTGATTTTTGTAGAATTCATTTGACTCCTGAAAAGGTTCATCAAATTAACCGATGATTTAATTAAGAGGAAGGCACCCTTTGATCATTAGTTGCAAACAGCAACTCAAATATGCATTACTTCAGCATAAACAGTGAGTAGTAATGAGCATTTAAAGTAAGCAGCTTTGTCACACAGAGGAAAACTCTTTAAGTAGGAACTTAAAGGAACATGTATAGATAAAATATATTAGAATTCAAGAGTGTCATTTAAATACAGAAGAGGGGAGGTCTCCAGTTACCAAAGAACTCAGTTAAGACCCCAGAATGTAGATCCAGACCTCCAAGAGAAAGCTCTCCTTTTAGGAAAAATAAAAGATCTGAAACCTTACTCTTGTAAGAAGAGATGGGAGTTTAGTGTGTAAACTTTCATTCCACACCCACAATAAATGGCTGGAGCTTGACCTGCCCGTTTTGGATAGGCTAAAGTCAGAACTTCCATAGATTCTTGGAAATTGGGGTCCTACAGACCAAAATATTTAAAGATTGAGGTATTGATAATGCACAATTAGGCAATGCACAATTCCCTAAGTGATAATCAAAAAAATTTTTTATGATTATTTTTATTAGAGAAAATCAGTTCTGGCAATCACTTATTAAATTATTTATACATGTTGCTTTAATTAAAGTATTACTATTCTATGCAAGTAACAGAGGAAACTCTTCGTAGAATAATTTGCAAGACCCTCCCCAAGTAGAACTGCAGATTTGAGGCAAGGCGGCCCACACTGGTACAGCACAAGCCTGTCTGGGTAGTTTGGCTTCAGCACTGCAGTAAATGCCTTGGTTAAGCTGCCAAATTTGGGGACCCATCCCTAAGAATCAGAACATAATATGATAACATTATATAAAAGAAATATAATGAACAAATAAAAAGCCAGCAAATCATAACAGTAGTACTTGGGGCAGTAAACCAAGTGAGACTTTCCTTTGAAACTCAAACCAAACCTTTTCTAGGTTCAAAATTTCCATTAACGTTTTCCTGGTTTTCATTTTTGTTGCCTCTGAACTTCCTGGTTTCAGCTGGAAGCAGAAGTATCAAAATTCTTTGAGAAGCTATTCTCTTTTTATCGTTCAAGTTTTAATGCTTACCAAACACATTCTTCCAAATTCAAATGCAAACCTAGCATCTAATCTATTCCATGAAGGGACAACAGAACAGCAGCCATATTTCTCCATGCAATACCCCTCTTCAGAGCAGCCACCAAACAATAATCTTGGACAATCTATAGACTCCACCAACTCTGTCTTCCCCTCTAGTCCTCCTCATTTATTGGCATCAGTACAGTCCCCACAGAACATGTGACGCTAAGCCAGGTGGACCCCACATCCCAGTGTATGCCTGTCACCCTAGCATAATTGTTAAGAGTGCCTCTTTCCATACTCAAAAATAGATGGCAAATAAAATGATCACATAGTTCAGCCCTCGTGGAAGAGACACGAGGAGAGGAAGTGAGGGGACAAAAGTGGAAGAGACATCTTAAGATTTACTTTCTCCTGAAAGATTTCCCCAATTTAGCTACCTATCTCTATTCACTCTTCTGCTCTGCATGTATAGACTCAATTCTCTTCAGGAAATGTGCACTTCATAGCTTCCAACTGCAGTTTTTGGCACATAGCTGCAGGACAAATATATCACTGTATGACTAACTTCTTCTCAATCGTTAACTGTGCATTTATGGCATGAAGGAAAAACAATGCAATGGTTTCGACAGTTTCCTAAAACCCAACCAATTTCCCCAACCGACCCAAAGAATCTCCTTGGGTCTCCCTGGAGCATCATAATTTCATCTAACAAAGGGGTGACATCATCTTCACAGTAAGAAACACGAACTTTAAAATCCAGAATCAAAATTTAGATTTTCCTTTTTCAGTTTATCAAAGTATCAAAGAACCACAGATTCTTGGTCACAGCTTAACTCTGCTACTCTTTATGACATCGTGGGCAAGCCACCCATTTGCATTTCTGTTTAGCAAAAGTCTCTACTGGAGCCATGAGGATACCTGCATCTCAGTCTTTGGACACATAAGCTCTTCATCTCAAGACCAGCCCCCCTGGAGACAAGCCTGCATGCCTCTGCTTTAGAAGTATGTCTGTCTTGATTCCTTAATGGGTCTAGAACAGTCCATGTCTTCTCAGGTTAGGTTGCTACTCCATGGAATTCCAGACAAGGCCTTCATCCCACATCCCCGGTCCCTGTTTACAATAGTCTCTGGCGTTTTGGGTACACACCAATGTTCTCCTCCAGATACCACATTTGGCAAAATGCTGTGAGGCGAAACCTTTTTAAGTGGCGTGGACTTGCTCAGCTCTCGCTCTTTTCATCTTCCAAAATTTGGTCGTCCAGACTCGAGTTTGTGTTTCTTTTCCCTCCTCAGCTTCCTGATTCATATTCCCACAGCTTAATTGGCTTACTTAAGTGCCTACATGAAAATCTCCCCTTTTTGTTTTTATAAAATGTTCACTTCCATAATAATATGCTCTTACATTTTACCACAAAATCTCTGCCCAGGGTCTTTCTTTCTCCTGCATCCTATCTCCTACCTTGCCTTGCAAGTACCTACTACAGTGACTGCCGTGTCAACCTCCTCTGGGAGTAGATCTGACGCCTCTTTTAGTATCCTGTCCTTTCTTATCTCAACCCTTAAAACACCATGTTGTAATTCATCAACTGGTTAAATCTCACAATAAAATAACAATAAGCACAGAGATTTTTATCTGTTTTGTTCACGATTGTATCCCTATCTCCAAGCACATAATATCTACTTGGTAAATACTTGTCGAATGCTTGTTCTATTTTTTAAAATGCCATCTTTACGACTCTAAAGAACAAGCCTCCTGATGTGAGCTGCCTACTATAACTCTAAGAGGTAGACTAAGTAGATCAATATCATCCTCACTTTTCTGAGAAGGAACTGGAGGTTCACGATTTGTAAAAGATAATTCAGCTACATGGCAACATCCAAAATCTAGGCTTCCATCCTCCTTGTCCATTATTCTTCTCAGCATTTTCAAAATAGTCTACAGGTGCATGCTGACTGCCAGGTTATTCTAATGGAGGGCACATCTCAATGAAGAACCAGCTAGTCCTGGGTATGAGCTTTGCCTGAGTCATGACTACTGAGGAAAGCAATCTGTATCAAAACATCTAGTACCTCAGAATCAACTTCCAAACCCTATTTTGCACCAAGATTCTCTCCTGACATAGTCTCTTTATTCCAACTCCTAGAATAAGAAGCTTTTTCACAGGAAAGCACAGGGACTTTAGTATCATATAGAACCAGAGTCAAATCTCATCTCAGCTCTTTACAGCTCTGTGATTCTGTAACAGAGATTCTGTGATTTTGTACCTTGACCTCCCCAAAGCCTCACATCTCACTGGGATGTTGCACTGTTTAGAGGCAAACTATGTAAAGCTAGTCTTGACCCAAAGTAGTTGTAGTTGTAGTGGTTTTAGTAAAGGATATATATGTTCTACTTCAGTATCAACAAGGAATATTGGTAGATAAAGGTTTTTAAAATTCAGTGTCTGGTCCATTCAATTCATCTTGAATCCTACTATAAATTATGAATAATTACACTATGTATTGATTTCTTCCTGTCTTCTCCAAAACATACACGGAAACGCTATAACAAAACTAACATCTTTAGCACAACTAACATCTTCGGAAATAACAAAAACAAGAAACATTTCAGAATTCAAAAAAGCTACAGAGGAGATTCCTACTGTAGTCATATTTAAGACTCTGCTTTAAAGTTAACAAGGATTATCAGTGTTTAAGTCACTTTTCTTATTCAAATGTGACAGAGCCAAACATATACAGGTGTTAAAATGATTTTTAATTCCTTTTTTTCACAAAGTTAATATTGTATGTGAACCTGACTACGAAAATATAAAACATTTTTATAGCAACATAAATAAAGACTAAGGTAAAAATAAATAGTGCAATTATTCTTACAGTGAATACCTGGCTATAGTTCCAGAATTGTTTGCAATGAGAGATTAAAATTTTCCATTTTGTTCATTCATTAATCCATTGATTCAATGTCTCAAAGAAATGACTTTTCGTTGCACAGTAAGTTTGCCAAGATGTTAAGTATACGTGATTCAGAAACAAGAACAGTCATGCAATTAAGATCCAGAATTCACTACATATCTAGAAATATTAAGGCTTTAACAAACAGTTTAGATCACTATTTTTGAAGATTATGTATTTTTCTCTTCATTTAAGGAAAAAACTTGATTCTATACGGTTTAAATATTTATAGCAAAATATTGCCTAAGGTTAATTTAATATACCTCTCCGTTGTTACTTCAAACATCCCTTGGGTTGTTTCAATACGGTTATGTACAGCGTTCACAAGTGTGTTTTGCACAGTTGCATGAGTGTTTTTATGGCCTATGACATTAGCTACATATGAATGTTACAAACGGAATGTTCATAGCATACGGTTTATGGGGGGAAAAAAAGCACCTATGTAAGCTACCTACAGGTATGCTTAAAAAAAACTAGAAATACAAATAATACAACTTTACATTTGTATAGCACTTTAGGTCTAGGAAATGGTTTAAAAGCCTCAATATATATTCAAAGCTATCCAGAAACGGGAAGCAATTACTCTAATCATAGCATGCACATGCACTCAACACACACAGTGACTCGAATTCATGAGGTTCTAGTCTCATGGAGCAGACACTGAATATTTCAGGTAGGAGTCTAGATTTATGACCCAGGAAACACCATAAAGATTTGAAAGAACTCTGACCAAGAAAATGTCACTTTGCAGCTAAAGAAATGACTGAGATAGGATCCTTAAGAAGACAAAGACCAAGAGACACGAGAGAGAAAACTGAGATTTATACATCTTCCAGAATCTAAACAAGGAAATGCTTTACGCATAATACGACAATGATATATAATTATTTTTATTTCATGTAATAGTTGCTAAGTCTCTCTTGCATCATTAAAGGCTATCCCAATAGGCCACGAACAGACCAAGGCAATGAATGTGCTACCATGATCCTCCCCTAATATTTTATGCCATCAATGTGAAGTCATATCCAGGGAACTGTCGGTGACACAGCTGACAGAACCAGATGTCTCAGAGAAATCAGCTCCCAGTCCAGGGTAGGCACTCAACAAATGCCCATGAGGGTCCATTGCCATGAACGTGTATAAGCCTTAAGTTTCATTGATGTAAAATCGTCTTGAAGTAAGACACTTATGTCTACCTCTGAGCAATGGATGTCTGTGGTCACACACTATAGGACCTTCCAGCTCTGAAAGGCAGTGATTCACCTAGAAGACGCCTCTTCTTTTCATACTCAGAAGTTTGAGGGTGCTGTTTATGCCAAGTTGTGGAACTGGCTTTGTCACATGAGCACACTGCCACCAGGAAACTAAATGCAGAATCTTTTTCCCCCAGATGGGAATGTTTTAGTACCAGGAAGAGCCAGAGCTTGAATCAGCAAAAACACAGGAGTCGATGTAAAGGTATCATAATTAACTATTTCATTAGCGACTTTTAGAAGAGAAACATCTCAGTTTTATTTCTCTGCCTTGGTGACCATATATTCAAAAAACTCCAATCATGAGACTTTGCATCTCTTGATCCTGGTGACATTCCAATTTTTCTGATTATAATGACATTGTAATACACTAGGGGTTAGATGTCAAACATTTCAAATCACTTCTAGAGTTTATGAAGGATCTGTGTACCTTCCACCAACTAAATCCTATCTTCAAAGCTGTGGTCATCCAATTACATGCCGAAGAGTCTGTGTGTTCTGTGATCAAAGAGAGAAGGGGGGTGGTGGCGATGCAGAAAGGGAAGAAGAAAGAAGATGAAGATCTTTATAAAGAGGGAAAAGAAATAAATAAAATCTTCTACTGGTTTCCTCAATCTTTACTTAATCAGATTGGAAACAGCACATATGATAAACAGAACCATATGTAAGCTAATAACTCAAAGATTGCTCTCGGGAGAATTCGACTATTGCATCTCTACTGCATGACTTCAGGCTGCTGTACTTGAGTCCTATTTACTTTTTAATAAACTTTTAGCTGTTCCCTTGCTGTTACAAGATGCTATCCCATCTACTGTGATGACATGCATAAAAGCTTTTCCCTCCTCTTCTAATTTCTTTTAATTCTCTGGAATTTCAAAACCAGAAAAAAGGGCGTGTGGGGGTAGATTACATTATTGTTCTTAATTATTCACTACCCTTTTGTAAAGGATTATATCCTTCTACCCATTGCCATGTGACTTGCAGGACAGTGTCCTTGTTGAAAAAATATTTCTCTACTCCATTGTTTTTATGGACCCTGCTCTCACCAGTGAACTGTGAGTGGAAGTGACAAATACTTCATGAAAGCAGAAGTGTTGAGACCCATGGCACAGTTCTGCCACGAAAAGGGCATTGTGCAGCTCGGGGTTGCTCCTTCTGCCTGGATTCCAGAATGAGTACATATGGGACAGAGCCATACTTAGCCTACAGTCGGCATACTGAAATGTGATCAAGACAGGCAGCTTTCTTGGTACAAATCACTGAGATTTCTTTATCATCCCAAGATTGGAGAAGTTGACTAATACATGCATGTTATCATTGTACATAGATTACAAGGAGGAGGTAGGGCTCAAGACGATCCTTATGTGGAAAAGGCGTTCTGATTTGGTTCCTTCTCTCTCTCCTCACAACATATACACTGACTTTCCATGCAGGTGAACTACAGTATATGTACGAGTTGCTATTATTTATAATAGCAGGTCCTGTCCTGTCACAGAAGTTCCCATCAGCACCTTAACATATGACCCATCAGATACACAATGGTATGTTTGATTTCCAAAAGGCTTAGAAGCTATTGATTAAAAAAAAAAAAAAAAAACAAATGGGTATAAAATTTTTCTGACTATGACACAGCTGGCATCTGTGTACATAGAATAAAGAATATCCTTTGTCAGATGGATATTAAAGTAACTTTGCAATCCAAATTTGAGTTTTAAAAAATATTGTGCTTACACTTTGAAGTAAATAAGTCTCTTCGATTTTCAAAAACTAGAAAATAAAACTAATTTGATTGCTTTTTCCATCAACCCCTTACCTTCTGTAGATCCTTTTATGTGGAGGCGTTTATTGAGTTCATCCAATTTGTTCTTCGTGTGTGAAAACCAGAAAAAGAAAAAAAAATCAGAAATTTTATTTCTTTCCTGTACCCTTATCTCTACTTAGGAGCCTGCTAAGTTCAAAACAAGATCCTAAATTCCATTAATAGTGTAAGCTGTGTAGAGGAATTTTATCTCAAATTAACATTCTAGGCTCCACTTCCTGGTAGTTCTATGGTCATGGGCACCCTCTTTTTTACTTAAAATTTATTGGGGTGACATTGGTTAATAAAACTAGGTTTCAGGTGTATAATTCAATAAGACTTCATATGTATATTGCACTGTGTGTTCACGAAGTCAGATCTCCTGCCATCAGCATATATTTGACCCCCTTCTTTAATCTCTGTCTCCTTTTCTTAAAACTGTGAATAATATGGTACCAACCTCTGGTGCGGGTAATGATGACTTCTGGGGCACATATATGTAAATTAATCAGAATAGCGCCTCAATATTTCAGATTAATCTTTTATGTACTTTAAAGTGATTCCCAAATTAACTTATGAAGTTGCTTTTTCCAAAGCTGAAAAGTAATGGCTCAGCAACTCTGTACCTTACTATACAACTGAGAGACATATCCAGCATATGCGTATGAAAAGACATTTGCAGTAATGTCTATCGCAGCATTGTTTGGAGGTGCTAACAATTGGAAATTACCAAATGTTCTCAAATAGGGAAATAAATAAAATCACTATGGTGTATTTTTTTCAATTAAATATTAACTAGTAACAGTAAAAATGAACAAGTTAAAACCACGTAGTAAATATGCATAAATCTCAAAAACATGATGATGAGCCAATTAATTGTAGGACACATACAGTTTAATAGCACTTACAGAAAAATTATAATATGCAAAACTATACGATAGGTTATTTTAGGGAACTATACTATAGATTAATTACTGTATCATTTAAGAGGTACACGTGTATGGAGTAAAAGTATAGAGAACTATGTGACAATTATACACACTATATTCAGCATACGAGTTACCTTTGGGGTAGGGAGGAAGTAGGATCGGGGGAGGGAGGGTACACGTGGAGCTGCCACTGAATTCGTAATGTTTTCTTTCTCATGATGTGTATATGTGATTAATCTCTATACCTTTTCAATATATCTGCATTTTTTTTTTTTTTAAAGAAAAGTAAGGTAGTCTTTTGGAGAAACTAAAGACAAAATAAAGACAATCCATAATTCCTCCTATATGGCTTAAGATAACATATCCAAAATATTTTTTATTCTCTAAAAGAAAGGTAATTTAGAAAACAAGATACAACTAATAGAGTGCTCAAAAGTTATATTTGGAATCTACCTGAAGACCACTTCCTGTTGACTTTAGCAGTGCAATTTGAGCTGAGCTCTGAGAATTACCTGCCTTCGAGTAATTATTCTCATTGGTTCTTGTCAGTTGCAAAAGTAGGTAGGAGAAGAAGAGCAAACTGATTCCTCCAGTGGTGAGCTTCCCAAACTGGCTCCTAAGCCCCTGGGAATTCTGGAAGGTAGCAAATGGTAGGGGATGGAGGTGGGGCACTGGGAGAACTGTTTTCCATTTCTCTGAGATCTAATAGAAAGATCACAGATTTACCCATAATAAAACTACAAGTGCAAAAATAACTGATTTCTTTCTTTTATGTTGGCATAAACTCGGTGTGGTAACACTGGGTATTTCTTGCTATCGGAAGCACTGACTGGCAACTATAAAGGTCTCTGACCAATAGAAAATTCAACAAACAAATTATTGCTTAACACTTGTAGTTTGTTTGGTATTCGAAAACTGTCCAAACACGATGTGCTGCGTAGTCTTTATTTGCACCACCACCACCATCACCATCACCTCCATCCATGTTGCACCCTTCCCTACTCAGCCCTGTGCCCTGAGGGGCAGACCTCTCAGGACAGCATCAAAAGAGCAAGCTTGCCCTCCGGCTTCCTGTTTGGCTCTAGCAACGGGAGGCACCAGTAGGGAATTAGAGGAGAAAAAAGAAAACAGGGTTTATTTATTCCCCTGGTTTCCTCACTACAAGGTTGCAGTGTATTAGCTGCATCCATCTACTGAATTCCATAGTTCCTTCCTACATAGCTTTCCCCAGTGCTCTGGTAACTGCTCCCCCTGCCCCTTTATTATTTGAGGCTAGTACAGGCACCCTGCTAGCCCCAGGGCACTTCATCTTCCCTCAGTGATGTTCTACTCTGCTCAGCCTTTGTTAACAGTCCTCTCATTAAACACTTTTGAAACAATCCTTTGAAAGTCTCTTTAAAAACCTCTTCTGCATGGGCCGTTTTTTTTTTCCTATTGGGACCATGACTAACAGACACGTGACCCAGATTGAAAAAAAGAAAAAGATCTTTGGCTGGGAATTCTGACTCCACAATATAGCGTTATGAATTCTGCTTTTTGTCCTTCATTTTCTATACCTGTGTTGTCCAATATGGTAACCACAAGCCATATATGGCTCTTTCGACATAAAGTAATTAAGTTAAACAAAATTAAAAATTTAGTTCCGAGTGCTCAAAAACCACATATGGCCAGTAACTACCATTTTGGACAGAATAGATACGGACCATTTACACAGCACAGAAAGTTCGATTGAACAGCCCTACTCTACACCCAACCACCTCCTCCGTGACAAACATAAAGGTTATTTCTACCTTTGGCTCTACCTTATCATCACAGGTGCAGCCCAGGTCAAAATCAGACTGAAGGTACATAATCCCTGGATAATTGGGTCTGGTGACTTCCTCTGGTATGGTTGGCCTGAAGGTGTTAGTACGCAAGAGATGATTCAAACTTCCATGGGTCCCATTATTAGGAGCTGGCTTCAATCCCAGGAGATCTAATGAGAAGAAAAGAAGCCAGGTGCTTTGTAAACATTTTTTGATGAGATATGGCGAGAGTCAAAAACAATCACCTTCCAAGGGTCTGAAAACTCTGAATGCTGATCAGAACTGGATAAAATCGAATTAGATAAAAACCTTCTTACTGCCTCAATCATTCTAGCCTAACGATGTCTTGCCACAGCTTTCTGAAATAGCATGTTCATTGCTTGATCAGAGACAGAGAGAGAGAGAGAGAGAGAGAGAGAGACAGATTCCCCAAAAGAAAGTAAAGGAATAGGGCTTTACCTAGCAATTGCCCATGTCTGTGAGTTACAACCTAAAGACTATCAGACTCTTGCCTTTCAGCATCTCTAAGAACTTTCTATACCAAATTTCGAAATGAGATTTATAATCAATAAATAACCTCCAATGCACTCCACAGAAGTACAGGGACAAGAGGAGGCTTTGGCCCTGTGCCTTGAAGTGCCCCTGTGAAATGAACAGGCTGATTTCATAGCGAGTGAATGGTTGCCAAGCAGGCACACAGTGACTTGCCTAAGCTGGGAGGCGGGACAGGGGAGAGTTAGCAGCCAAGATGGGAAGAGAACCCAGGAGACCCGACTTTCAGACTCCCCCTTTAACCACCAGACTGGCACTCCCTTATTAAATAGGAAAAGTTGTCCTCATTGAGCAACTAGAAGTGCAAGAAAGAAAAATAATTAGGAGCACATAAACAGCCGGCCAGGATGCAAGCTGGCAAAATTTCAACTGGGCTGCAGTGTGAGAGATGGAGATGGGAGAAAGCTCTGTACGGGACTCTCGCTTCACCAGGTCCCTGACCAGCGGTGTCAAACTGTAATGCTATGTTGGAGCAGCCAAAGGCTGCCAACAGCAACACCATGAAAACTCCTCATTAGTCAACTGTTGGACGAAGACAAAGAAGCCATAGAAGGGAATGATATGCTGTCCTCCAAACCGATGGGCGAGTTACAGCATTAGTTTGCAGGGAGATGAGGTGGTCCTGGAAAAGAGACACCTCATTTCTTTCTCCGACACTGAGGAAGTTCATATGTTAACTCAAGATTGTTTCGTTGGTTTTTATTAAATCAGTGACTTACCACACATAACATTGTAAAGTTCGATGTTTTCAAATGGAGGTACTTTAGTCTTGTACTTAAATGTTGGGCCATAACCTACAAAAACAGTCTTCCAAAAGGTAAGGAAACAAAAACAATTAGACATCGCTACTCTCCAGTAGTGACCCTTCCCCTCCTTATGACTCCCGTGCAGCGTCACTCACGCCGCCATCCCTCATCCCTTCTGAGAATCACTAAAACACACTTCCAATTCCCAGTTCTGTGATCATACCTGCATGCTGTTGACCTTGTTATCAAATCCGTGGTCCCCCTGGAAAAAACACTTTCCTGATGGTTTCTTATAGACATCCAAAGGTTTCCTACATCACAACAATTGCATAATCAGTCAGGATTTCTCATGAAATCACTCTGATAAATAGCCAATTTCGGTGCACAAAGAATCTCTAAGAAGTGGGTTTTGCGAGCATATTTATCTCTATTTTAATTGCATCATTCCTGTGGTGATGAAAAGGGGATGCTGTTCATTTCCAAGTGCCTTTGCTTTGACAATGAGCCCAGGACTAATGAGGACTTCTGAACAGAAGTCATGGTGCTCTCCTTGTATATAGTACTCGCACTGAGCAAAGTGCTCATCACAGGTAATGTTCTGTCTGTCTATATGCTTCAGCTCCACAGTCATTAAATTCTCCACTCTAAGACCGTTTGTCAGTTTACTTCTATATACCCCGCACTAGGCTCAATGCCAAACACACGGTAGGCATTTTTTAAATATGTCAAGTTTCATCAATGAGCGGAGATCTGTAGTCTATAGAAATGTTCGCATACAAACTTACCTTTGATATAATGCAACCAGAGACTATAACCTAGTGGAAAACCTAACATTAATAGCAACGAATCTAACAAAAGCCCAGGCTCACCTAGGTACTATCTCAAAACAAACAAAAAATGAAAACATTTCTCTCTATACATCAAAACCCTCTGATCTCCCTTGTGACAAGAAGACACCTTTTGCTTAAGTGTCATGGAGCACTTTTGCAAAAAAAACTTTCATGTTTATTAATACAAATATTCCCCTCATATCTATAGGGTACATTGCACTGAAGTAAAGTGCTTGGGGAGAAATAAAGAAATTAAACATTTGGGTCCCCATCCTTAGGAAAAGTACTTTCGGCTTGGGATAATAGGATACGCACATGTAATAACCCAACGATGCAAGAGTTTAAAAGATTTACTGCTAATTAAAGTGTCTGGTTCTGTCTATGATAATTTGCTCGACTGTCATCATCTTTCATTTAACTTCTACTCGCCAACCAGGTTTACTTCATATAAACCCACCAACTGCGCCAAATCTGTTCAAAGTCACCCTGTGTATAAATGTTCCTGCAGAGGACATACTCAGCCAAGCCATTTGGTCATATATTTGTAACTTTTCCGTGAAGACTCCCCACGTCGGCTTTGAACGATTTCAATAATTTCTGGTCTTCATACATCTCTCTTCATAATCCTACATATTTAACTCTACGTATCCCACCCCCGACGATTATAGTAGGATATTTAGGTATTTGTCATGTGTCTCTCGGGGTGTTCCATGTTGATATAAGTTTCTGGAGAATGAGCAATTTTTCATTATCTTCTCTCCCTGGTAAACTCATTAAAGTACCTAGCTAGAGTTCACATTGTAGTTATTCAGTTATTACTATAGACTGATTCGTAGCACTTTTCTTAAGGAGAAAGTCGAAACTAGCAAGTGGGAAAGGGCTGCTGCCAGGTTTGTGTGAAAATGGATAAACTTCTAATGATTAACCCTTTGGAGGTGGTGAGAGCTTCCGGGAGACATTCTACAAAGGACTCTAGAGCAAGGAATAGTCTCTTCAATATTGGATTCCTTTGTAGTTCAAAAAAAGGTAAACATCTGAAATATTTAAGGCCAAATAAAACATGCCCACAGGAACAGAGGTTTTAAGATTACCAACATTTTCTGAACTCCTCTATCAACATCCCTACAAGCTAAGGCTTGTCAGCTGAAACCAAATCAGTTCGGAGTCTTAGTCATACTTCGGACTTACTCAAGTAATAAAAATAGAGGCTAGAATGTGAATTAAAGAACTGAAAAAGAGAGAGAGACACACACACGGAGATGCACTGAGAGACCACAGGGAGACACTGAGACCCGGAAAATTAAAGATGCATTGTCTCAGCGCTAACTGTTTTCTTAGCATACAAAATCTTTGGAAACAGTGAGATGTCCAACTGAGATTTCTCTTTATGATGGCTGAGCACCTTAGAGCACTCGAATGGCCAAAGGGATGCTTACGAAGATGAGAACCAGGGACAACCAATTCCCAAGTTACCTTGCGACATGCCATCTGCGGTCCACCAATAAATGGATGTCCTCGATTCTTCTGTTGTTGGCATAGTGCAAACGTTTGGGAAGGTGTTGTTTCATGTAGGGTTTAAAGTGCTGATCTGGTTTTTTACACTGAAATATAAATGGAAGTTGGACTTTAGATGGAATGTCTTCTATAAGAAGGCTTAGATAGCCTCTCTCTAGAAAGTTGAAGGAGATTTTAAGCCAAACAAAAGTTTGGTTCGTGAATAAATGAAATTTGTTACACCCTATCAAATAATATAAACTGAAAACAAGTAGGTTAAAGAGGATTAGATAACTTTGGAAATGGAAGGTGATCAGAGGGGAGGAGGAATTTTTTAAGATACATTCCTGACTCACAAGACCATCACTAAGAGCAATTCAAGCTCCAAGACCTCTCCCCAACAGCTTCAAGTCACAGGATTGGGAGGTAGCATGGGAGGGGCGTAGAACGCATGCCCAGGCCTCTGTGATTACACCCTTGTGAGGCTCTGAGGCCTCTATCCTGGGTGGTGGGCCGATCTGGTTCAGAAAGAGTAAGGATTTGTTTACTCTCAGTACTAATGGAAAGATCAAATATTGTCAGCTTGTATCATTTCCAAGACCATTAGGGAGCCTGCAGCTGTCCACAGGCCAGAAGTTTTGAAAGCTCCCAGGGGAACAAATATACAGGACAGCAGGGCAACGAGGAGAATGTTTCCCCCGCCCCACAGGAGAGGTGAACACAGAGATGAGTGTGTGAGGCTGCTCCCAAGCAGAAGCCTGGTGACTGGCAGGACTTACCGTGAGATTAGCAATAATGGCTTTAGGGTCATCTGTTCAGAGAGAGAAGGAGAAAATTTTCAGAAGAGATGACAGTAATCACGAAGATAAATCCTTTTTGCTGTAAGACTCAATCCTTTATTTCTTTCCCCTCCCAGAAGGGCTATCAATTTAGTGTTTTGTTTTAAATAAATGTAAATCGTGTGTGGGCATTTAATATTTCAGTACGTGAAAAGCAGTTAAACGAGTGGAACAATTCCTACAGTAAATTTCCCTGCTGGATCCGGGGCTTCTCTACCAAACGGAAATCCTTTCAGAGCACCAGGATATGGTGAAGTCAATTACTTCTTTAAATTCCCCCAAATGGTTCAAAATGGTCTCTCTGGAGCCTGGATTCACTTTTTTTTTTTTCTCTTTTTTCTTTACAATTTAACATCAGGAACTAAACTGGGCATTTGTGTCTGTTCATGTAACTTCCTATTTATCTGCAGATCTTTTAAACAAGTTATCATCCACTTTAAGATGAATCTCTAATCCACTGAGTTATGTTTTCTAAAAGGAGTTTTGTTTCCTCGGTAATATCATGGGTCTAATTACATAGGTAGCTGCCCCAGACACACATGTGTGTGCACCTCCTTTATTTTCACTACCAGCAAACAAAGGATATTTTAGTTAATACCCTGGACTATCTAAAAGCAAAACTATGTAAATGATGGTTGTGTATAAACTGTGGACAGGATTGTATTATCTGAAGGTCCCCTTTTGGGGAGCGTGGGGAGAAAGAGGAGATTGTAGGTTGGTTGAATTTTGTTTTGTTTTCAAAAAATTTGCTTCAGTATGTTATTATAGAATCAGCAGAGAAGGAAAGCAGAGTTCAGAAGAGATACCAACTGTCATGATGCAGTCACTTCTCTGTCCTTTCTCACCGTATGCCCTGGGCCTGTGCACAGGAGGCACACGATACACATTTGTTAATAAATATAAAAATGCACGAATAAGGTTGCCTTGCAGTGTAAGTACACACGATTCGTAGACAATTTTCAGAAGTTTCGTTCTAAAGCTATAAAATCCAATGCTAAACAGTGGAATCTATTCTACTTAAATTAGGGTTAAATTTCAGTGGCGTATTTTCATGGAAAGCAAATAAGTACCGTCACGCGCTACATAACGTGTTCCAGTCAACGACAAACCGCATATACGATAGTGGTGTGCCCCATAGCCTAGGTGTGTACCAGACTGTACCACCTAGGTGTGTGTAAGTACACTCTGTGATGGTTGCACAACAGCGAAATCACCTAATGACACACTTCTCAGAACCCAGCCCTATACAGCACGTGACTGTAATAATGGTAGCAATAATGGTTAACTCAAATTGTGCCCATACCATGTGTAGTCTGTCTATAAGTAAGACATCTTTCTCCCTGGTCATTCACAACAACTCTGGGGCAGGGGCTAGAGTTCTCACTAAGTCAATGGGCATTTGGAAGGTGAGGGTGCTGACACTGGGACCCCAGCATTCTGACTGAGCAAGCCATGCTTTGTTCCTCTACACTCTGTGGCCTCATAAACCACAGTCCTCAAAAGAACCGGAGTAACTTCATGTTCGTTAATAATGAAAAATAAAATAAAAAGCATAGGGCGATCTCATGTTCTGATAAATCCCAGAGAACTACTGGGAAGTAACAAACGCCCAAGTCTACGTTTGGGACATTGATCCGTCAGTCTGAAGCACTTGGTCCTCTCAGGCTGAGGGCGCCCACGTCGTGTGAGGGGAAGAGGCCCCCAGCACAGGATGGTGGTTAAGAAACAGAGAATCTGGGTTTAAATCTCAGCTCTGCCACCTGCCAGCTGTTATACTCTGAGCCAGTTCCTTCACCTCTCTCTCAGCCTTGATTTCCACTGTCTGTAAAAGGGATAATGATACTTATCATACAGGGCTCTCGGGAGGATTAAATAAGGTGGTGTATATGTCATAGCTAACATTTAAACAGCTTTGACTATGTGCTAAACACTGATCTAAGCGATATGTAATCTCTCATTTACTCCTCCCAACAACCCTTATTTTATAGATGAGGACACTAAGGCTTGGAGTGTTTGAGTAGCTCCCCGAAGTCCCAGTGAGCACCTGGCAGAGCTGGGGTCTGAGCCCAGACATCTTGTCACTGTTGCCCGGGCCCTTAATCACCTGCCCTAATGTCTCTCACAAAACGAAATCACATAAATAAAGTGTTTTGCAAAATACAAAACATTTCATTATTTGGTAGTTATTATTCCCTTGGCTCCAAGAAAGTTTTTTTTTCCCCTAAAACAAACTCCCCATTACAGTTACTGATATCTGAAAATACCTTTCAAAATAGACAAAAGCTTTCTTGCATAAGCCCTAAAATGCAAACACTAAATCAAGAGGGACCGTAAGTGACTCACATTCTGTCTCTGGCGAGGGCCTGCCTATCTCAAGTGAGCAGAGAAGGGAGGGCATACAGGACAGAAAGGACTGAAAAGGAGAAGGCAGAAACACTGGTGTTTTGTTTATTTTATAACTGTTGCCTGGAGCTGACCTTGGAACAGTTCCCATTTGTGTTGACTCAGAAACGTAGTTTGGGAAAAAAAACTTAACTTTCCAAAGCTTTACGCTTAGTGCCAATGGTTTCTTATTCCCAAGGCTAAAAACCCGAAAGCGTTTTTTCCCCTAAAATGCAGCATGCCTCCAATAAAACCATGGACTTCTCAAAAGTTAGGTGGGCAGCAGCACCTAAAACATTTTAGTCCTTAAATTAATGTTCTTGTCAGTGGCATCTCATAACTTGAATGTGTCAAACATAGGTGATAAGATTATTTCTGCTGATTTTATTTCTAATCTTTCAAAATAGCTGCTACTTCCCAAGGGCTTAAGAGTCTCTCCTCCTGGGTTCTGTCCATCACTTTTACAAAAGTGAACGGTCCCCTTCAACCGGAGTCCTAGCAACTTTCAGGGTCCAAATGTGGTTCTGTTGGCCCTGTCATGGACTCCAGAGCTTCAACTAAAGAGCAAGTCTTGAATCTCTTGTTGAAAAGCTCTTCTCTTGTAAACAGAAGTTTATGGTTATCCACATGCCTCAAAATTAAGTGTATTTTCTACATGATAAAAACAAAAGCAAATATTTATATAATGCTATCATGTGCCAGGAACCACTCTAAGTGATACGCATAGTTTCATTTTCACGACAGTCCTGTGCAGGAGTTGTTATTATCATTCCCATTTTTCAGATGCAAAACTGGAGCTTAGAGTTTAAATGACTTACTCAAGGTCGCTTAGCTAAGAGGTTGCAGAGCTAGGATTTTTACCCAAGTATTCAGAGAAGCTTCAGAGAAAAAGCCATACCTATTCCATTATATTAGCACTCTACCAACTTAGTATTTTAAGAATTGACTTACATTTAGCATTATTGCTAAATTTGGATCGAATTCTTCCTAGCGTTCCAGGCACTAACGTAATGTCATCCACATTAGTCAGGTAATTGCTCAAGAACTCAGTTCTATCACATGTGACATCTTCCATTCCTGTGGGAAGGGGAAAAAAAGGATTTTCAGGCAATCTTAAAATTAAAATCTTAACACAGACACTGAAGATAATATCCAGGCATCTCTTTAATTACTTTTTAACAGCTTCATGCAAAGATCTCTCTCTTTTGAGGGTTCTTAAATTGACTTTAAATTTTTAAATGCTTTTTTTATATAATCTTTTCACTAGACTTTGATTTAGTCATATTATCTTGCGGCACTAGAAGGTTGAAAATACATCATCTCAATTATCATTTTATGCCATTTAGCAAGAACAGCAAGACAAAGGAAGTAACCGTAATTTTTAAAATAATCTATTTACACAGTCATTATGAAAAAGATCTATTCTTTAAAAAAAAAAAAAAAATCCTAGATTGCTTCAAACTCTTCCCAGCTGGGGGTGGTGTAAATAACTGGAATAGACAGTTCCGTGTCTCTTTTACAAAATGTGATTTTCCAGTTTTCTCTCTAATATATCTCCTGACTTGAGTATATAATCACTAGTCCTCACTCTGTCTCCACTGGTGGCCTTGGATGTTACTGACAAAACAATACTGGCAACAAGAGATGAGGAAGAAAAATGTTAGCCCCGATGACCACCCAAACTGGAAAACAAAATAACACTGAATATAGTTGTAAACAATGTAATCAGTCAAAACTGAAAGCTAGCAGCTAGAACACGAAAAGGGTCTAGGTAGGGAACTTTTTAAACCAACAAATACCCCTCTCCCACCCAAGATTTGTTTCCTGTCTGCCAAGGAAATGTTCTTGATCAATGTTTAAAATAAATAAATAAAAACAAACTCAAGTCTTAGAATCATAGACTATGGAGGCTGGTAGAGACCTTGATTGTTCTTTCAGAATTTATGAGATGACACGGAACTATGAAGTTTTAATATATTGATTTGCACAATCTGACGTGAATATTCTCCAAGAGGGGGAAAATAAATGATTCTGTAAAGGACATCCTAAGATTCAGTAAAACTCAAATTATCACCTTCTGGAATCCCAGATTCATATACCTCAAACACCACCCGCCCCCCACCTCCCGTCTTTTGTTTTTTTAAATACAAGCTGAAATGAAGAGAGAAAAAAACATATCCAAACATAGCACAAACATTATATATCCTGCCTTTTAACATTTAAACTCTCAGGGAAAAAAAATAAAAACAATAAACAGCTACTGTGTTCTAGCAAAATGTTTACCCAGAAAGAGGAAGCCTCCAAATACATATTAATGGAAGACCAGAAGGATCTTCCATTTCTTACATTTCTAGAAAGTCACTTATGCCAATGATGAACCATCTCTCTTGCTCTTAAAGACCTTACGTGAAGTGCTTCTGAAGCATCCTCCCCCTTCATCCTCTGAACTAACTCTGTATAGGTGTTGTGAGTGTTCTCATTCTACAGATGGCTCTTCAAGGGTGCAATGCAATTTGAATTCTATTGTAACTCATTCTACTCCAAAGCCCAGGCTGTGAACTAGACTAGACTAACTTTTACATAAGAGACACTGTGGCTTCCCAAAACCAAAGCAGCCTACTCATCCCAGAAGCCTACACACTGGCAAGACAACATATTCGTCTATGCAAGACCTTTATAGTGCTCCAACATGTGATTCATTGGGACCCATCTACTTAGACTTCTGGCTCTAACCTGTGATCAGATGCTCTTGATACCTCTGGGCAACTTCAGTTGAATCACCTGCTCCAAATTTCTGTCCTATCTGCAGCTCTCCACCAAGTCAGACTCATGGAGCATGACTTTGCAGAGGGTCACATTTAGTCCCTGTGAAAGAGCAAGGTAGTCCCACAGCAATTTTCTAAAAACTTTTTCAGAGATGTTCTGGAACATTCTGGAAAGAAAACTTCAAGCCCAGAGCAAAGCTTTCACTGGGGAGATCTGCCTATTGTTCTTAACAAAACTACTAAAGAAAGAGTCAACCAATTTTCCTCTTCCAAACCCTGTCCTAGAGGGGAGCAAGCCCATATTCCAGAGTTGCTATTTCAATTTGATATTTCTGAAATGCAGGAGGCACTCTCTAGAACTCAGTCTGAGCACTAGTGAAATAAGAATGCTCTCTGAAGGCCCCCCATCCAGCACTGTAATCATATAATGTTTATGATGCTCTTGATCACCTCAAAAAAGGGTCATGAATTTTTTTCTACTTAACACAGTGATTTAGTAAAACTTTTTCCTAAACTGCTTCTTCTTCCAATAGTCTTTTCCACTGAAGCAGGGTCCTCTGGTTTTCATCTTGAATCCTCTCAGTGAATGCAGGGAAATAATTTTACTTGTATGCCAGAGACAAGAATCCTATGTCTCTGTCTCTTTATCACATATAATATTTATTTTTAGCCACATAAACTCTGTGGGCTCCTTTTGGGAATGCAGCTATCAGGGATTGGGTAATATTATCTGATATGTCACATTCACAGAGGAAGCTATTAATATCACAAATGAATAGTCTGCAAAACTTTAATAAGGGACAGATCTTTGTAGAAAGGCTTTTTCTGTAAAAAAAAAAAAAAAAAATAGGAAGATACAGGAAGTCCTTGGTTTTGATCAAAATGAACTCAGCGTCACCTCAGATCCTCTCATAGTTTTGAGTTATGGCTCGATTGCTTTCTCTATCCCAAAGAAAGGGAAAAGGAGGTAAAGAAAGAACGCGACCTGGGATTCTGAGCGGCAGGGTTCCTTATCTCAACACCCTCAGAAACATTATCCATGAATCTCTCCTATTAGCAAAGAAGAAACAAAGCTTTACCATGGTCTCCGACAAAGATGACATTTACACAGCGATGCAGCTTCAGTTGCTTCAGTCCATCCATTAATTGCCCCACTGTTTTGTCAATTTCCCTCAGAGGATTTGTCATCTGGAAAAAGGAGCAAATCAGTCCCTGCAGATTTTTTTTTTTTTCCTTTTGGTTTCTCATAGATCTTCTACTCCTAGAACATTCTGGAAAGAAAACTTCAGGCCCAGAGGCAGAGCTTTGTCTAGGGAGATATCCCTGCCCTTCTCAATGGGAATATGGTCTAAGCACTTTAATCTGTATTCTTTTAGGAGCATAAAACCTCTCCTTGTCCAATCCCTTCTGTGATACTTTGATTATTAAAATATCAGAAATATTAAGGGCAATTCTTTTTTTTTTAGAGATGGAACGGTTTTTCTAAAATGTAACAATGTTCTTCAAATCTAAGAATTCTGAGAGTGAGCAGAAAGTCAGATGGATCATTTAAGTCTCTCGTTCCCTAGGTGAAGTCAAATTAGACTTTGAACCATGGCAAGAAGATGGAGGCTGAGTGAATCCAAAGCAGTTCTGAGGTTAAACAGTAACCTTCACCAGATGCTAAGTCAGCACATCAACAACACAGTGCAGTTCACCTAATGTTCACAATAACTGTCAATTTCTGAGAACAGAGTCTTAACAGAAGAACTTCTTCTGAAAAACAAGTTGCTGCTTCTCAGTTTAATCCCTTTCAAGCAGATATTGAGTAAATAAAAATCTACAAGAGTCCTAACAAACAGACGTGAACCACTGAGCTTGTTCTAGAAGATTCCTTATTTAGCCTAATAAAAAGTGAAAACTCGGTTCTCTGAAGAACATTTCCAGAGCCTCAAAACATAATTCACCTCTCATTTTCTTGCTTTGAATAGAAATTTCTAACAGCTCCCACATACTCTCTCCCTCTCTCACCCTCATCTCTGTGCACCGAAAAGATTGTCAGGAAACATCTCAACACACAAAGACTCAACAGTACTTTAGATGAATTTTGCAATTTAGCTACAATACACTCATACACCCAACATGACTGAGATAAGAATAAAAGAGATCTTCCTATCAATTTTCATTCAGACACATAATATGATCTTCTATTATCTTCTCAGATGACTCAAGACCTTTCCTCACATCATGTCTTCAGTAAAGTGGGTTGTAAACTTGTTTTTCTTTGGGACAGGAATCAGTATTTCAAATTCTATCCCAAGGAGAAAGCCACAAGTGAAAGTTTCAGAATGATACATGCAGCATAACCTGAAGGGACTAACAGATGGGGGACCGAGTGGTACTTGCTTCTGAGAAAACCGTGCTCTCCTCTAAGACCTTCACCTACACACAGAAAAACCAAATACACAACATATATTAAATCATTGACAATGACTTATTCTCCTTTACTAAACAAGACAACGTGGGTAAAATCCTGAACCTGCCTTTTCATGATTACTTCAGACAATCCTAAATAAGATCATGCTTGAAGGTCTCAGAAGGTTTTGAGAAAATTAGCAACGTATAGTCTGTTCTGAATATAATGAAAAGACTAGACAGTACTCATTATCTCTACATGCAAACACACACAACTCTATCTATCCATTGTTTCCTCTTGTTCTCTGTCTCAGCTATTCCCCGTCTATAACTTAAGACCTTTCCTGAGTTCTGAAGGTAGAGACCACGAATCTAAGAGAATTTTCTATTGAGCGCTAACCTACATTATCTTTGAGGATTGTCCCCAGCTCCCTAGCTGGGTTGTTCTCAAGAACCAAGGCTACAAACCAGTGTAACAAATTCTGCAAACAGTGTAAGCAAAGCTGATAACCTTCTCAACATTCACTCAAGTCTAAATAAATACTAGTTTTAGGGCAACTAACTCTAAAGAAAGTAAAAGGCTCTTTTTTCCTGTCTTGCTGAAAGTTCAGGAGGTCTTCACATCAGTGTTAACCTCTGAAGTATCAGATTCTTCTGGACTTAAAGCCAAAGACAATGCACCAGAGTTTTTCTGAAACTTAATTCAGCTGATTTTCAAACCAAGGCACCGAAGGAAACCAACTCAGACCTGCCCGCCACAAAGCTTTGGAACAATAGATAAACTTACTTTGTCCTGACGAGTTTCCACGGCATAATGATCCATCCTATGTAATTTTCTTCTTCTTTTCTTTGGAGGAGCAACTGGTCTTTCCTGTCTCCTCTTAGGGATAACCTTCCTCTTAGGTCTCTTAGCCGGAGTAAGAGGTGAGCCATAACTACTCTCCTGTACTGGCGGATAGAGATGTCTGGACTCAGAGGTCGTCTGTCCCTCTGGGTCAGATAATAAAGCTCACACTTTGCCAACTGGGTTCAG
>NW_006439568.1:7216758-7277784 GCF_000325575.1 Pteropus alecto | reverse complement strand
GTTCAGCAGAGTCTTAGTTAGAAAAACTAAGGCTCCTTGAGAAAAAAGTTGGTATGAGGGATCATTCGGGGATCTCTAGAGAGAGAAGCCCCCTAAATTGATCTCAATGCTGCTGTCAGCTTCTTCACTGAGAACAAGAATATAATTTAAGAGAATCTAGTCTTGTAGGTTTCTTTGGGCTGAGGACCTACTGATACACATGGATGCACCTGAAGGTGACATAGAGTTCTCCGTTTCATAAGTTTTACGTTACAGAGACTGGTCCTTGGTTATGAAAAGCTCTTCATTTATAAAGTAGTAGCTGAAAACTAAATAAAATATTAGCCTCTTGGTCATTTCAAGGTGACAGTGGGATTTATGGAGGTGGTTTCAATTCAGAATCTGAGTTATCTGTTCACCCCATCAACTATATCAAAGCAACTGTCACCTTTATTGGCAAGGATCAGGAAAAGTTTTTAAGCCAAGGATGGAATAAAATAATATGCAATCCTCCTTGGTCAAGAATATATTTCTATGAAGCAGGCATTTAAGCAGGCGAGGGATAACTTATCACAGATAATTTAGGCTTCCAGTACAGAGAAACTGTAAGCCATGAGATTACCATAAATAGAACTCTTTCTTAAAATTCTTTTGTAAAATTAGGTAAAATGTAAAAAATCATCAAGATCTTTTCATTTTAGTGTATATATCAAGAATGAGTCTACTTTTCCTATCAGAACCCCATTTCGAGAGGAGAGTGGCAGTGCTATGCATCTTGCTTTGAAAATCTAGAGAGCGATAAAGTCTGACACATAAACTGAGTAAGGAAGATAACCTTCTGGCACTTCCTAAATGCTGGAGAAAACCAGGCCCCTGATTTGCTAATGTGCAAAGGTGAATTAAAGCAGCAAGCACTGTGGTCTACCTAGCTGATTTCTCTCGATGGGACTGTCCAGAGAATCATTCAGATGCAGGAAGGGGCAGGAGGAGGGACGATGTTAGTGTATCCACAAAGGAGGCCATGCGGTTTCACTGTTTCCAGAGCAAGCAGCTGCAAAGGCACTTCGATTTCGATCTCATCCTCTCTCTCCGACAGAGCGATTGAAAGACACAGCCCCACAGACTCTGGTTGGGTTGGATTTTTTCAGATGCTTCTAGTTTTAGGCAATTCTCCATGAGAAGAGCAGCAAAAAGGAAAAAGAGGGTTTCCCATCTCATGGTCACCAAATATATTCAGCTAGTGCTCAGGTCTGCCCGTCAGACACCCAGCCATTTGCAAGAGACCTCGACATTCCCAAGACTGAAGGCGGGCCCTTCCGATTGCAGAGGGTTAGAGGAGCAGCGGGAGACATAGGATTTAGTCAAGATGAGTTTTCATCCAGTGATTATATTGCATGTATTCCCTTCTTTGAATGTTAGAGGTAGACGGAAGCTATTTTTACTGACCAGCCATACTTTAGCCTGACTTTAGAAGATTTAGCCTGAGGTTAAGAGGATGGGAGGTAGAGGGGCAAATTTCCCTGCTTTTCAGAAGGATATTTTGCCATCTGAAGGTAGTAACTAGCCAGCCAAAGCTCTGCCTCTAGGCCCGGAAGAGCAGCCGAACGAGGGGTCACAGGGAAAGCACAGAAGGTCAAAGAGAAAAAGATTGCGCCAACAATCAAAAGCAAGCATATTTCTGAACATTCACCATTACACTATGAAACCAGGAGCAATACACCACTTCTTGAAACTATTAGCCCAATGTTTAATCATCTAATTAAACAGCCTTTGAGAGTCATCCTGAAAAAAAAAGAGTATACTCAAATATTAAGGTCAGAAAGTACAAACTTCAACTGTGTTCCAACACACATTTTGCTAGATGGAATCATTGCAATTAAACATCAAATACAAGATATTTTCTCATTGGATGGGAAAGATAGCATGATACTGATTTTAAAAATAATATTTCAGCTAGTATAATCTTTACATGAATGATAAATGTATATATGATGGATATGTAGGTATATAAACCATTTAGTCTATAACAGAAGAGAGGTTGTGCTGGCTTGCTTTGCATTCATTTTTTAAAAGTATAAACTATTTTGATTCTACTTCAGTACAAATAAGGTTCCTAGAACCAATGTGAAATAGTCAAAATCTGAAAATATCCCTCGTATTAAGAGAAGAAAGTGTCAGGTTACCAGGTTATCATAACTGAAGACAAATTCCAAGATATCTAATGAAGAGTGTTTTACCTAGTAGATATGTGACAATACACCAGTTACAAGAAGTATTAATACTAAAAAGAATATAGCATGAATACTCCCAATACTTAATTCATTGATACTATAAAACAAAATCTCTGTTTGTATTATACATTTATGAGCAAACCTGAGCATAGAACCATCATTACAGCAAATTAAAGCATATTATACTTTGTCATAGTCAGTACTTAAAAAAAAAACTTTTTAGTTTATTTCTTTTTTATGTGTTAACATAGTTTTTTTTATTTTTTAAATTGTTTGATTACAGCGATATTCAACATTATATAAATGTCTAACAACTATGCTGTACACCCGAAACTAATATAATATTGAATGTCAACTGCAATAGTTTATTTCTTGATTAAAACACACATACACTTTCAAGTAAGTAAATATGACTGAACTACACATATTAGAAATCCAGAAGTGCATATTGATAGAGAACATTTACTGCTGAGCCATACAATTTTTAAGGAAATGAGGATTATGAGCGCCGAATCTCACATGTATGGTAAAAAGCCAACTTTTGACATAAGAAAAATGCTCTGCACGCTATGAACATAGTTATTAACTGACTACTTTGCTTATCTCCTGGACTGAAGAAGGGTTAAACGGTTCCATGGGAGGAACTCTGGTCTGAGAGTCAAAAGTTCTGAAGCCCTATCTCTAAGTTCACTTACCAGCCAAGCAACTTGAGCTGCCTCAAACCTCTTTTAAGTGTCAGCCTCCTGCTTTTAAGAGAATGGTTACACCAAGTTGCCAACAAAAAAAAAAAATTTTTTCAACAACAACTCTATTTCGCCTATGCCACAGGGTCTTTTAGGGGATATTATTACCCATACAAAGTTGGACCTTTAAATAGAGCACATGGAACTGCTTAGAGGTTTTTTTTATTTTGGTTTGTTTTTTGTTTTTGTTTTGTTTTGTTTTGTTTTTTAATTTTAATAAAATGTGGTTCTTTTTGTTCGCTTTAATCTCAAAGAAAGTCATCCTGAAGATAAAACGGCCACGCTTGCTCTGGCAAGAATAAGATTTGTGTTTCATGCATGCAGATGTTTATCTCATTTTATCATTCGTGTTTCATAATCATGCAACACTGGTTAAACATCAAAGGAATAGGAAAAAGAGCATCAGACTTATATGGCTTCAGTGATTTAAGGCAAACTAAGAATGGTTTTAAACAGCCATTAGTTTCCAGTGCTTAAAAAAAAATCACCACTGGATTAATGTTAAAGCCTTCAGAAATACTTACAGCTCCTTGGTATTTACTGCCTTTGTTTAAACATGCTGGATTTTGCTCAAAAATACTTAAATCAAAAAGTATTATCTATATAATATCTGTTTTTCCTACTCATCCTTATGCTGAACACAATGAACTTAATTATAGCTAACAGTGTTGTCATGGCCTACTTGGGAATTGAAAGCAATTTCCATTAATAAAGAGTTTTTGAAATTATTCCTCGTCAAGAATCAAGTTTTATTATGTTGATGTAGACTTCACTACCCTTATAAGGAAGAATAGTGGAAAATATTTAAAATATTAAAAGGTTTAAATTTGCAAATTCCCGTAGTATTTTTAAATTATGCTGAAATGCTGGGGAGATGTTCATCTCTAGATAAAAGAGGAACATAATAAAACATTATCATCCCTCTCCCCTTCTGAATCTGAAGTCGTCCTGAACACTACCTTACAAACGGATTGTCTTCTAGTAAGACTCCTTAGTGTTTGATAAAGAGTTTCAAGCTGCTCTGCTGAACAGATTCATTCCACGGTGTACTTCTCTTAGTTAAGAAAGAATTCGTTTCACTTTTGGAGTGATGGATATGTTCACACTCTTGACTGTGGTCATGGTTTCACAAGTATATACCTATTCAAAATTTATCAAATAAAAAAACACCCATTGCCATTATCATGTGCCCAATTGTACCTGCTAAGGCTATTAGAGCTACTTAGCTGACCTACCCTGTCTGAAAGGCATACTCATTTTAAGAGAGCTGAGACTCGGTTGCATTGTTTTCATTGCAGGTTTTATCTCCAGATTCCTTTAGATTCCTATCCCAGTGATGGCAAATGCCAACCTTTCTCGATACTTCGCCTTTTGACTGATACCTGCAGGGCTGGACTATACCTCTCCCATGAATACCAAGTTTAGGATATGTTTAAATATCAAATCAATCTGAAATGAAATTCCTATAAGAGAAATAGGTATGTTAAAGATTTTTTAAAACGTTTTTAGTCTTATAATTCTTTGACTATAAACCTTGCAGATACGTACACTCCAAGAGACTTTGTACAAATCGTGAAATAAGGTCAGTAGATCAGGTGGCCCAGGGACACAGGTTCTCCTCAGGCAGATGATAAGCTACTAACCTCAGGGCCAAAAGGGCCATATTTGTGTCCAGAGAAATCAGGTTGCTCAGAATAGAAGGCATAGACCGAAGGCCTGCGGGAAAATTGAAAGTTCAGAATCTCCCTCAAACCACATGCAACAAAGAATATCAACTATCCCCACGGGACTTAGTAACTAGCATTCACCAGGAACACATGGTATTTCCCATAGGATGAGTAACCTTATTTTCAATATATCACAAGCCGCAGTAATAAGAAGCACCAGTTCTTATCTTTGTTGTTGTTATCATGACATAATATCTTTTATTTAATCCCAGTGAACATTTTCAATTCCTATGGCCTCCCTAAAAAAAAAAAAAAAAAATCTCTCAAATCAAGTTAATTAATCTCCCAACCACTATTAGTCTTACCATGGAAAACATCTCATTCTGGTTTTGGTTTTGTTTTCTCTATTGCTTCCACATCCACCATCCCCACTGTGGTAACTCCCTGGTACCACATTCAGGAATCAAAAGTCACAAAACAATCTGAACACACACTCAGGTCTTTGATCCCCAAGATAATAGAGCCCAGTAATAATTCGCACGGGCCATGCAATCTGCAGCCTGAAAGAACAACTCTGTTAAAGTGAAAAATCAGTCTTAATGCTTCCCTGATCTTTGGGATGCTATTGGTTCATTTATCAAAGCCAGGAACTCCCTTAAACTCACTGTATTGGCCAGGATTAACAGCCATAGTAATCCATGTAATTAAATGGTCCCCTACGTCCATTTTATCTGTCTTAGGAAACTAATGCTTAAGGCTAAGAACCTCGAAACTTAATAATACCAAACTTTGGCTGTGCTTCTATTTTAGTCTATCTAGTTTTTCACCAAATTCTAACCCAAGTTGAAAATATATTGAAGAAAGAAGAGGAAAAGGAAGATGGAAACAAATACCTTTCGTTGTCTGGCAGGGTAAGCCACTGCAGTATGGTTAATATTCTCCGCTCATGAGGGATGACCCTGGAGGGTAATAAGAAGCAAAGCGTGATGGGAGTTTTATAGGGTCAAAGCAAGCAAAGCATGATGGGAGTTTTGTAGGGTCATAACAAGCAAAGAATGATGGGAGGTTGCCTTTCCACAAACGCCAGCCAGATGAGCATTTGCTCTTGCACCCAGGCCAAGTGCTCCCTATTTACCACCATCTGTTTTCACTTCATGTTGTACAAGGGCCTCTTTTGAATCAGTGTTTAAACTTCCATTTCCATTTGCAACACAGTACATTGCTCAACCTCTGCCACAGAGGACAAGACTGGAAACTCTGATTCACAGTCAAATGAGGAACCCGCTTTGCTGATCAGGCAGAAAGGACCCCAGGCTCAGAATAGTTGTAATTTAATGGGTAAAGCTATTAGTTACAGCCCAAGATTTACATCCCAATCCGCCTCTTGCAGGTGGTGTGACCTCTCTTGAACTTTAGATCTCTTTGACCTCTCTCAGCCTCGGTATATTCATCAGTAAAATAAAGATAATAGCCAAGCACACTGTACTACTTGGTTGTAAGAATAAAATAAGAACAAACAAGCAAAGGGCATATACAGAGCCTAGCACATAGCAAGCGCTAAAAGAAAAAAAAAACACCTTATTTTTATTAGTGATCAGAATTAGTTATCATTCTGTCTCTAAATAGCTATATGCCTTTAGAAACATAATTTAATCTGAAACTTTAAGTTCCTACTCTATAAATAATGGGGTTAGAAAGGTATTCTTGAAATCTTTTCTAGCTCTATAAAAATCTATCAGGAATGGGTCTATATAATTATGAGACTGACAGAAAGGATATAATCTTCATCCACAGTGACTTTTGTGTTTAAGTCTCATTCTTCTGTTGAAAATATAATTACATTAAATCTGGCACTCGCTTTAAGAGTTCTCGACTAACATGATAGCACCATATCCTGGGCTGAGTTACGTTAAGATGCTCACAAGCTGAGTGATATCTTTATTTATAGGGAGATTTTCTTATTCTTTCTTAACAAGGAGAACAATAGGCTTTTCTGCTGCTCCCTCATCCAAGACTAGCCATTACAGCATATTTTTGATGAATTCAAACTAAAGCCCAAGTTTACTTATAGTTAGTAAAGATGATTGTGGCCAAGAGTGAATCCTAGTAAAAACTATGGTCTCTGGGCAATAATGATGCATCAATATAGGTTCATCGATTGTAACCAATGTCCCACTCTGGTAGAGTATGTTCATAATGGGGCGGGGGGGCTGTGCATGTGTTGGGGGAAAGGGTATATAGGAAATCTCTTTACTCACTGCTCAATTTTTCTGTGAGCCTGAAACTGCTCTGAAAAATAAACTCTATTGAAAATTTACCATGGGATGTTGGTGGAGCCATTTACGCTTTTATTCTTAGTGGATGTGAGCAAGGGAGAGCAAGGAGAAAGATAAAATTTCAGGGCCACATTAGAAGGCCAGAGTTGGCAAGAGTTCTAATCAAGCGGCCTCCCCTCATCCCCACCCCCACCAACTCCAGCCTTCTGATAGATAGATTTGTTGTTCCTCTGGCTCCCTTTCTGTCTAAAACTATCCTACCAGCCCAGAAAAAATCATGTTTACCATAAAACGAGTCCTAATTTAAACAAATCCCAATGCTATTGAATAAATGTGACCCTGTGTATTATATCCTATAATTGAATTAGAAATTGGGATATCGAAGCCAGGTTAATCACTTAAGGTATTTAATTCTTCAGCCTTAGAAATCCCCTGTATCTGAACAAAATAATTACATATTTTGAATTCTTTCCTAACTTAAAAAAGAAAGCAAATGCTGTTGCCTTTTCATTTTATCTTAGTGCACCTGCAAGTTGCTTTATTTTATGTAATTGGTGTTAAGTCACACAAATGGACTCTGATGAACTCACTTGATGCTAATGGAAAAATACAAGCTATTAGTTTGTGTCAAGCTCAGAAAGTTCACCCTTGAATGCCTTCATTGGATAGTGTGCTTGATCAGCAGGGGGCAAGAAATAAAATCACAGCTCAGAGGCCAGAATACCTGGGTTTGAATCCTGACTCCACATGTGTTGGTGAGACTTTGCCAAGTTGTCTAACCTTTCTGTGCCTCTATAAAATGATGATAATAATAATTCCTATCTCATAAGGTTGTTGTAAGAATTAAAAGAAGTAGTATATGCAAAGCACTTAGAATAGTATCTGGCAGAGAGAAAGAGTTTAGAAAAATGTTAGCTTTCATCATAAGGTACTGAATTCACAGGTCCAAAGAGATGATACAATCATTCATGAAATATTTTAAAAGCTTATTATGTTCGAGGCATTTGTGTGAATATGAATAAAGATACAAGATACTCCTACAAAAAGACGATTACAGAGGAGTCACCATTCTCTGCTTGGAATGATAAGCCTGTGATTATCATTTTCTGGGCAGGGGCTGAGTGTGTATGTGGTAAGATGATAAGATGAGAACTTTAGAAATATGAGGATCCATCATAAGTGTGGTCCTGGGCACACTTTACCCCTCTAAGCCTTGGTGTTCCAATCTCGAAAATGAGGTACTGAACAAAGTGATCTCTAAATTTCCTAGTAGTTCTAGATAATCTTTGTAGAATAACCGCAGACCAAAAAGACATGGCCATTACCCGTCAGTGTTTAAAATACAATTCAGAGTCAGCATAAACAAATCTGACAAAGAATGTATGTCCAAACAGAAAGGGAAGCAGGGTTCATATTTTTGCCTTTACCATCACAGATTGATTGATAAAGAATTTGTCATGAGAGCTAGTATATTAGACATGGTCAGAAAAAGAAGGAAAAGAAAGGAGGAATAGAAAATAAAGGACTAGGTGAGGTATTTAACGATAAGGGAGAACAAATTACCTTAAGACATATATAGCCATGGTCTAGTCAATGTCGAAAGAAATAACGTGAATGAAAAATGGAAACCATTTATTCGTTGTTCTCTATGTAGAATACTAAGTATTCTACAAAGCACTTTAAATGAATTAACTCATTCTATCTTCCCAACATGCTATGATGAAGATACTACCATTCCTATTCAAAGACGAGGCCATCAATTTATTGAGAGAGTAAATCAGTTGTCCAAGGTCAGCAATCTATTAAGTGGCAGAACTGTGGTTAGAATCAATCTAAACACTCATATATAAAGGAAATTACTGCCCCTGGATATAAATTGACACAAAAGAATATAATGGAGCATCAGCTGAGGATGATTTTGAAATGAAACACTATCATTTAAAAAGAAAACAAGAATAATTCTCCATTGTAGTACAGCACCATGGTAAAAAGATGGCCTTCTAAGTCTATGATTTGAATCTGGTTTTAAATTTAAAAAATTTCAGAATGTACCATGTATAAATTTCCTTGACATATATTCCATTAAATAACTGGAAATATGACCATGCTTTTTTTTTTAAGTTATAAAAAGATTTTTTAAAAAGAAAAAAATGAACCCAAGTCACTTCCAAGATATAGAGATATGAGAAGAATAGTCTGAAAAGCAAAGCAAAACTATAGACATCTTTGGAGCACACAAAAGCCACCTTCTTATAAGTGATTTGAAATGGGTGGAAAAAATTGCCATTCAGAACCAGAACACTGGGCCTTTTCAATGAAACTTTGCAGCAGTTTGAGGGGAGTGGGGAGGGTGGGGATTAAGTATTAATTGTATTGTTGGCTCTGCTCCATTTTGCCAGGCAAATAACGTTGTGGAGCAAAAGAAATCACCCTATAAGCATCTGTGACGGTCAAGGGTTAAAAAAACATAATGCATAAGATTAAATTGGTAAATCAACATGCCATTTACGAGAAGCAGTGTCATGTCTAGCATATCCACACTTATTTCTCCACTCAGAAAATCTTTTTTTAAAAAAGGAAAAAAGACTTTTAAAGAGATACTCTAGCTTAGCTTTAAATCACCAAACCCAATTTCAACTTAGCTCTCCAAATCTGAAAAAGCTACTTTCATTCCTGAATTTGGAGAATATAGACAGTACCATTCTGGATTAATTTAAACCTGTGATTGCTGTCAGCACACTACTATTACAGAATAGTCAGATTTTTGTTAAGGAATACGAGGCAAACATGGAAATAGCTTTAGGTGGTTTAAAAAAAAAAAAAAAAAGATGGAAAGAACATCTCAGTGGGAACAAAATCCCCGTGAAAGTAGAAACAGATTCCTTTCCTTACTAAGGAGCCTTAAAAATAATCAACATGTTGACACTTTTATTTGGTACATTTCTACTATTTCATGAACATTAATTACTAATCTCCCCATCACCTCTGTGGGGAAGAGTAGTGGTCCCATTATTTTAATTAGGGAAATCTTGAAGTTCAGTAGGGTGAAACAGAGGCTTCCTCTTCTCTCCCTTCTGCAAAAGCCAATCTCTAGGCGACTATACTAAATGAGACTACACTAAATTTTTAAAGTGAACTGAAACAAATATAGCACGTTATCAAATATTTATAGAAAAATGATCATGGAAACCACAGCAATAAATCGTCTAAGAGAAACTAACATTCCCTGGGTGGCAAGTTATAAAAAACAAACAAACAAACAAACAAACATCTATAAACAGAGACAGAGAAACTTAAAGAATGACTAGACAAAGAAAAGAAAAAATCTCCATTACATTCTATTAAGGAAAGATGGAAAAAAAGATGAAAGAGGAAGAGAGGGTAGGGGAAGGTGGCAGAAGGAGGGACAGAAAGAGGACCTCTAAAAAAAAACTGGAAGGTTATTTTGAATAAGAAAATATTCAGAAGTTCAAAGACTTTTACATTTAACTAAAATGAAATAAAATGGAATTAATGTTTCATAAATCGAATCATAACTATAATTCTACAAACATTGACAAAATGAAGGTTACTTACACAGACCAGAAGAATGTCCCAGCTTTCACCCCTTGCTTGGTGGCTGTAATCCATAGCTAATGAGGAAAATATAAGAGGCTTATAATATGTTCTGAGTTTTGGTCAAAGAAGAAAAAGGTTTTAAAATAGATCAGATATCTTATACTTTACCAACAACACACCATAAATTTCACATTATTTGCAACCATTTTTTTTTTCACATCTGGAAATCAGAATCATTATTTCCATAAATGTTATTCGATATGTTCTCTGCAAAAGCTTTCAAAAGCACTGCTATAATTCTAGTGGCATTTTTTAAACTTTTATTTCATTTCAAAAGTCTCGTCCGTACCTGTCTCGTAAGGTCATTGTTTTGAACATCACACTTAAATGGCAGAATTCTGCTTATCAAAGGACCCAGGAGTGGACCATATGTTTCCTTAATTACTGAAAATCTGCAGAGGAGAACCCCAATTTGGCACACAGATGCCAGGACATTGGAACCTAGTTTTGTCTTGTTTTGTTTTAAGCTAGGTGAATGAAAAGAAAAAGGGGCTGTTTTTTATTCTGGATTTTTCCCTTGTATCTTTTACTTAACCTTTTAGTAAATGGGATTTTAGAAATAAGTTCCTGGAATAAGTTAGGTGAACCAAGCATTTCCTTAAGGCTTTTTAAATATGCTTTTTAGTTCATGCTGTTGGGAGACAGAAAATATGGCAGTTAAGAACCTGAGCTCTGCAACTAGATAGCTGGATTTTTAAGCCTTGCCTCTGTCATTTACCAGCCATGTGGTCTTCCAGCAAATAACTTAAGCTCTTTGTGCTTCAGTTTCCTTTAAATATAGATAATATTACCTAGCACGTAGGATTATTCTAAGCTTTAAGGAGTAAATACACTTAAAGTTCTTAAAACAGTGTCTTAGTATTTGATAAACCCTCGATCAAGTATAATCTTAATTATTATGCAATAATGGAAATCAGTATAATCCAGTTATCTCAGGAACATTAAAAACAGCTCAGGATGGCCAGTGTCCCACTGAACAGGAGTCTGTGAGAAGAAACCCACCCACTTTAGGAGGCAAACAGGAAAGAGAATTGTGGCTTGTTTGTTATAAGACCAAAGTAAAAATGGTCTAGGAATTGCAGCCACTCCCTTTTCCGGTTTCATTGCATCCAGATTTTAAGAGTATTTTACTGACTCCAGTGAAAATCTTTGTTTTTTGATCCAAGGGGTAATTGGGAGGTGTGGAGCATAGAGCTTGGCCATGATTTCGGAAAGGTCTGAGATGCCTGGCTTGGGAGAGTTTTACTAATATCCCCAGCTCCTTGGAGAGATTGAAAATCCCTAGCCCCGCAAATAACAGCTGCCTCAGCTGGCAAGTAAGGGATGGGGCAGGAGAGCATATGTGCCCTCCCGTGCCCTCTCAGATCTGTGGAGGTCTGAGACACTAGTGAATGTCATCAGCACAGGAGAGGTGGGGGCCTGGTCCTATTGGGATGGAGCAGAGAGATAAGGATCTCCGGTTGCTCCAAGTGCCTTTCCAGGGTTTGGTCTAGGGTATCTTTCCACTTTATGTACAAATGCCGGCATGCCCAGGCCACCCCAGCCCTAGTAGGATTCAAAATGTACCCTGCAGTTCCATTCATTCTTATTCCAGTGCCCCCACTAGCAAGAAGATGCATTCAAACTAAGTGCTGGACACCCCACAGGGGCTTAAAAGCCATGCCAGATCCTTAAGAGATCAGTTTCTTATGTTAAATAATCTATTTTCACGCTGATTTTAATTTCAGGGAAAACATGCTGAGCGTATTTACATCCAAACAACTTCCTAGAAGATCGAGTGCCTTGTTATTTCCAGCCAAGTTGTCCTGGGCAATATTTGGCAGATATGAAAATGTAAGATCAATCTGGGGTTTTCTACTGGAATTATTTTGAAATGCACTTTTGTCGAATGATGAGCCTGCACTTTCAAAAGTTGTATTGTGGAATACATGCTGATGTTGGCATTATCTGGGCAACAGGAAGCCCTATAAATAACTTTTAGCTCAGTAACCATCGCTCGAGGGAAAAGCTCACCAAAAGCCGTCTTTGTGATGGTGCGAGGAGAGAGCTTTGGGAGAGAAGAGGACAGAAGTGGGTACCCTAAAATCATCCTGATGGCGAAATCAGGACCATTTGTTCTTATACTTTTCTGTACTTCTCAACATTTTGACAATGACAGTTCACATCTTTGTAATCAGAAAAAAAAAAATTCAACCAATTATATAAAGTAATGTGAACTATGAAGACAACGTGAAGGTTCAAAATTTTTTACTTCTCAAAAAAAAAAAAAAAAGAGCAAAAAAATTCTCTCCATTTCTTGGTAAAAGTCACGTCAACCATATTTTCCAAAAGGAAATTGGGAGCATGGTCAGAAAAGGGCAAAAAAGTGAACAAATATGAGAGAATGTTTGAAATTTAAAAAATCACATTTACAAATCTCAAATAGAAAGATCCTAGCAGTAATGAAGCCGATCTGTCAAGTTTAGCAAATGATAGGAAGTTAAATCATAAAGTTCGTTAAGTTAAACCAGATCATGAGTAGCTATAAAAGTTCCTTTGCGGGTCATATGTACATATTATCTTTCAGAACTGAGTAGTTAAATCTAGTAATTACAGAGATTAAAAAAGGGGGGGGCGGCACGAAATCGTTGGTCCAAAAGAAGTGAAAAGGAGCCTCAGGAGTTAAGGGGGAGAGGGGGACAGAGAGACATCCTAGTTCTTCCTTAATTCAGAAAAATAGAATTTTGATTTCTCTGAATTTGAATGTAATATGAATTTCCTTAGAGCTTGGCAAAACGACACTGCTAAAAAAGAATTGTTTAAAAAATGATCTGAGAAGACACTGGGTTTAGCCTTCTCGCCTTTAATCCCAATATTTCTTCCATTTCCTTGCTGTATCTAGAGGCAGTTTTCAACATTTGTGTCCTAGATGCTACATTTTGAAAAGAGGACAAGTGGGAATAATATTGTACCTTCTCGATATGTTATCAGAAATAAAAATAATAATAAGCTTTCTCACTGGGACCAGAAAGATTTAAATGTGAAATCCAACACCTTCTCAAATGATGTATGCAGCTGTGGGAGAAGGGGGAAAGTTTTGAAAAAGAAAATAAGTAAAAAACATTTTTCAAAAACATGAATAATTTTTGTAGTCCTTCTAGCAGTTCTTTGCAGGGAAATTATTCATTTGCATTCAAAGGCACAGAGCTAGGATAAACTGAATTCTATGAGACCAGAGGGATGGATGGGGCCCTAGTATCAGCAGGAGTAAATCAATCACTGTGATTCAAGAGTCAAAACAAACTGAAGATGTGGGGGCTGGAGGAGGCAGCAGGAGACTGTGGACCGGTGTGGCTCTTTCTGGATGGTTAGGGCCAAAGAAGGTAAGTGATAAACTATAGGAAGTACAGGCAAACAGGCCTCAGGCAGGGGTGCAGAACAGATCAATCGAAAACATAGGAGTGGGACACCTAATGTATCAGGCTATGGGTTAGGTCATCAGAATAAAGAGGTAAATAAATTAAGTCCCTTCTCCCATGGAGCCCACAGTCTAAAGCAGACTTGTGAATAATGTCAAAAGGATATGGTCAAATTTATGCTAGAAATAATATGAAAACCCAAAGGAGGATCCCTGAGCTTAACTAGGGCTAGGTGGGTGGCGAGAGGTGGGGGCGTAGCTACCTGGGGACAGATATTTCAACTGAAATTTGAAAGATAAATAAGAGTCTAGTAGTAAAGGGGCCAGTTGAGCAGAGTCCATCCAAAGTAAGTTAAAATATAGTAAAAAGAAGGGGGGAAAAAATACAGATTTATAGCAGTACATGGAAAAGAAACCACAGAATTAAAAAAAAAAAAAGTAAAATTTTCTTGGGGAGGCCGGGGGTAGGGGGGAAAGCCTTTCACTAGCTAGATAATGAAATAGACAAAAAGAGGTAAGCAAATCATAAAATTTTCCTGGAAAAAAAAAAAAAAGAAAAGCCTTTCACTAGCTAGATAACAAAATAGACAAAAAGAGGTAAGCAAACGACTTGTACTTCCCATCAGGCCAGTCCCTTTGGCCTAGAAGTTCACTCTAATGTCATTCTTCTTCTCTCCACTGTCTCTCTCTTGCATTTTTATACTACAGTAACTCACAAGGATGACCTCGGGACACATTGCATCACAATACTGGCAGAAAACAACAGTAGGCCTAGCAATTTGAGAAGTGATAAGAATGCATCTGCTCCTCTTAGAAATGCCTTACTCTGAAAATTATGGCTTTGGAAGGCTTGCATCATGGGGCGGTGGGGGGAGGGTTAGACTTCTTTCTCAGATCTCCACATATAGCAGGTCCCTTGAAGTCTCATTTATTCTCCACTTTGCTGAGTCCAGATTTAAACTGAACAGGGAATTTTTTCTCTGAGCTATCTTAGTATTAAAAATTGCAGGATGATAACAGAGAGATTATTCGAAGAAACAAACGCAATTAAAAACTCCATTAAGATTAAGAGTATGGAACACTTTTGTAATGAGAAAAAAGAAGTCCAACTTTAAAACAACAAGAAAAGGAATCTCATTAAAATGTGTATGAGAAATATAGGGTTATATGGGAAATGACAACTTTTAATTGCACACTCTTGAGATTAACAAATTAAAAGCAGACATGACTTTGCTGAGGTGGCTATAACAGGGTTAAAAAAGATGAAATTAAATTGTAGAAATTATTTTTGGAAGCCTAATGGTGAGATTCAAATTTTCATATGGACACACTGTACAAATATGCCTCGTCTCATCTATTGGATTTTAAACTAGGATAAGAGTAGCACTTATTCCCCATGTAATCTGACCCTATATTAGTTAGCCAAATGTCTCTCATGGTTGAATCACTCAGTGAAAATTAATTGAGTTTAATTTGATTATGTAAGATTTTTATTTTATATACATATTTTAATAAATATTTTTATAAATGTTTTCTCTACTCCGATCATTTTTCACTAATGCTTTCGTGAAATGTGCAAGCCTCTGAGAGGATATATCAGTGTTTGAGGACTATTTATTAAAGCTCAACTTTTTTATACTTACAATTTCTTATACTGTAGTTTCTTATAGTTTCTGTCCATATGTTCTTTCTCTATGCCAAATTTCAATAAAATAGGGTTTTAAATGATAGCTACTATGCTCCTTGGAATTCTCACGATGGCCTCTTGTCCAAGAAGATAGAAACACAAATCGGTTTCACCACAAATCTTGGTCAACTGTAGGAAAGTACTAAACTTGGTCAAATGTGTCAGCTTTGAGAGTTTAGTGAGGAAAGAGGCGAATGGCCAAAACAGAGACTTCACTTCACTGGGCAGGTTAACAGCGTTCCCTCTGCTCTGTTTCTGCAGCAGTTAATGACTATGTGGACTCATCTCCTGAGTCATGCCAACCCAGAGGAACCCTAATGTCAACACGTGGGGCAAGGTGATCCAATTCGATAAAATTACTGTTTATCTCTATATCCTTTGCGGTTTCAGGCAAGTTCGCTTCCATGACAAAATTAATATAAAAGGCCAACTAACAACAGCTTCACAGAGGTCTAATTTCAATCACTTTATTTACACATAAACTGGTCCTGTATCATAAACTTTGTTTGTGAAATCCACCCTGTAAACAAATTTCACTGTGCTCACAACAGAGGTCATTGTAGACTTCCGGGAGTCCGGCCTGAGTCAGGTCAGTAGAATCAGAACCTCTACTATGAGGAAGCACATCTGCAGACATACGAGAGGTCTTCCGACATTTATTTAAAAAAAAAAAAACAAAAAACAAAAAAAATGAAAAGTCCATATTTAAACTTGCATATTGATTTATTATGCAATATGAATATTTTTATCACAAATGACCTTTTCTCATAGAGCAACATCATTTTTTTTCTTACTTTGTATTCTCTATTTTGCTCATAAATTGTAGCAAACATTTCCAGGTATAAGGTCATTTAGGCAGGGTAGATACATGGACATGTGTAGATGCTGCCCACTGTTCTTGCCATGGAAGATTGCACAGCGGCCTCCCAGCCCTCCTTCCTAACCAAGGCTCCAGGGAGCCTCAGCCTCCAGAGCTGACGTGAGATGGAACCATTTGCCATCCTTCCACATGTTCCTGATTGACTGCATGTGCTGGGATGTGTTTCTGTGGGGATGCTGCTCCTTCTGCCCAAGGTCACGTGCACTTAGCTCAGTTCTGCTCATTCAACAGCCGCAGCTCACGTCTGACTCAAGCAAGCTACCTAACCATACACACAGTCACAGGAAATATAGGAAGCCACTTACACCTCTTTTTACATTTTGCTCAGCCATTTGATCTGAGTAAAGTATTAATTTGCCGGTCTGGAGTCAATGTAGAATTCCACATATTGTATGGAATTTCCAGGACTTTAAAAAAATGGATTAAACAAAACAATTCATGACTTTATCATAGGTTTAACAGAGTTCCCTTTGCACCATGTTTCCCTGTTTCTGTTCATGTGGCACCTGTGCCAAAATTTTAGCATAATCATAGTCATTGACTTCTATTTTTCACTGTACCCCCAATCTAGTAAATCGATAAGATCTGACTATCTATTCCTTCCTCAAAATGTTTTTGAAATTCACCCCTGCATCACCATTGCCACCACTATCACTCTAATGAAGACACTTATCACCTCACGCTTTTATGATCATAGCCTCACATACACACATATGTACACATAGACGTATGTCTACATAAACCTTATATATGCATATGTGTATATCCATACAAATGTTATATACACATACATACATATTATATGCACACATATGTTATGTACACACACCTATACATATACAATATAGAAAGACAGAAATATTGCCAAGTCTGAGAAAATTATATGCACCTTTTTCACAGGTAATAAGTGGGAGATGAAATGTTTCAATGCACAGACACACACATGCAAAAAAAAATTGCAAGACTTACCGGTTGACCTCCCCACCACCTGTGATTAAATTTCTCTCGCCCTCGGAGATGAAAAGTGGCATCAAATACAGGATCATACATCGAATTGCCAACAATTCCATGTGATTCTGGATATAGCCCCTTTGAACAAAAGGAAATTTATTGTTAAAATAACAATATAATAATCCACACATATTAGTTCTATTATAAATGTTCTTACCATAGAAGGTTTTATAGCAATATTTAGCTTTCGAATTTACGTAAGTTATATATAACCTTTATATGTGTCTATCTGAGCAAACAAGAATATTATCTGTGGACTAATTATAAGTCATTTGAGTAACTTGACATGATGATAAGAAATTTAGTATTTGGACTTTTTTAACTATGGCAAAATAATAAGATAACAATTTTTATTACCATAAATTAACCTTTAGGTTGAAATTTACTTATTTGTATGCCTCCAAAGAAGCTTCTATTTCTGAGTACACTTTTCCTTTTTCCCAAGTTCCATTTCTACCCTAAACCAAATAAAAATTAATAACAAAATAAATAAATTATGTTTTTAAAGAAGAAAGCAAGGTAGAATGGAAAGTACCTGAAAATTAAAGCATAGCAGCCCTGAATTCAACGTTTTTATTTGAAAATTCAGAAAATACACAATAGATCCCACAGTACTTAAGAGAGATTTAATGTTTTTGTTCAGACAGAACTGTACTTGAAAAAAGTTTTCAGTTTTAAAGTTGCAGTCAAGTTCGGTCACCCAGAAAGTTGTAAAGGGCATTTACTGTGAACAACCAAGGCAGATGAGATGAGAAACAGAAAGATTTTCTGTGTGCACTAAGGAACATGTTGCAACAACCTCCCTTGAAGTCATTTCAGAATGAAATCAGACATTCGAATCTACGTCGTTTGAAAAAATACTTACGGTGGCCAAAGTGTATAAGTTGGGGAACGTTTTTGTGGGGTACACAGGCCTCATGTAGGGAGAGTGTGTGCCACAAGACCCTGGAACAGAGTTCAGGTATTAGAACACGAGAACCAATGGAAATCACTCCAGGTATGGAAATCCATTTTATAAACTACCAAACGCATGAATGACCTTCACTTTTGTATTTCAAATAAGAAAATACATGTATGTGTCCGTAGATCTCAAAGTCCATCACTGAGCCATTCCCGTGCAGATCATGGGTTACAGGTGAGAACACGGTATGAAAATGACTTACTTAGTTTCTCAATGTTCGGCATGACCTTGCTGCCCTTCTTCACGTACGATGCCCGGAAACCATCCACAGAGAAGATGATTAACGGAGGGCGAACGAACCTGAAATAGAAACACATGAAGCTTTAGAAAAATTACTGCCACACAGTTTCCATCATCTGAGTCATTCTCAATAATGGGGACCAAGGATTTCAAAGACGAAACCAAGTGAGGACATGTGTCCAAGCCTGGGACGCCAGCCGTAGAACATTTGTGGCAACTGAAGTCTAAGAGGTAAATGACCAAAGTCACCAAATGGCCAGGGAGGGGACTGGACTCCAGATCTCTTCTAATGAGCTTCCCCACTGCTGCCTCTCACAAGGCAAACGAGGTTTTCCCAATGTAAAAAGCTGTAGCATTTGCCTGGAATAGGTGTTCTCCTACTTGCTACCTGGAAAACGCCTATTTTATTCGTTAAAACCCAGCTCCAGTTTTCCTCTTCTGTAATGTTAGTTGTTCACACTTCTGAGTTTCTTTAAGATATTGATTCATACCTCTTTTATCATTTATATATATTATATTATGGTATAATGACCTGTTAACATGTTTATCTTCACTAGTTCCAAAGCACAGTTTGTATGTTATTCATCTTTCTATTTTGTGGACCATTAATAAGGCTTCAATAAATATTTATCACATACATGAATGAATGAATGAATGAATGAATATCAAATGAATGGTACTGTTACTATAACTAAGCACTAATAAAAAAAAAATCCTTTTAGGCTTAATTATAAAGTCATTTCAAAAATAATTGAAATTTTTGAAGATCTCTAAAAAGCTAATAAAGGACTAGACTACCCATATAACTAGGGCAGGATCTGATGAAATAGGCCCTTTGTTATATGCTAAATATACAGTTGTATAATCAGACTTGAGAATACTAAACTATGTACAAGACTATTTCTAATAGTTTGATAATTCAGCAAGTATAGGCTTGAGTTTATTTGAAGTTACATAATAAATAAGGCATATTTTAAATGAATCACATGTTAAACTCTTAGAATAATACCATATAAGAGTTCATTATTATCACTACTAGTATCATTTAAAAGGGCTTACACCACTTAGACTGTTTTTTTCCTCAAAAATAACTGAACACTTTTAAAGTCAGGAACTATTGCCATCCCATTCTAAAAGACCAAGGAAGGTCAAGTGGCCCATTAAAGTTAAAAAGGAGACAAAAATCAAGACAATATCTAAATATTTGGATTTTCGTGTCCCAGGCTATACTGTCTAAAACAAAAATACACTGAAACAAATACATTAATAAAAATGCATTTGTTGAAAATTTATTTGCTGCCAGGCATTTTAAGGGTCCATGAATTTTCAACAGTTTCCTGGAAGGCGTAATAAATGCCTTATGCTGGTCACACTTGAGCTGTGGGGTGTCACTCAAGTTTGGCTGTACCCCAACAAAGCAGTGCTTCAGTGGTTTGTCAAGTTTCTGCAGCATCTGGTCGGAGTTACCATCTTGGATGATATTTTTGAGACGTTCTATAATCCTCCCTCCCCCCCCAAAAAAAGCAAAAAGCAGCACTTCAAGAAAAAGCTCTGAGGAAGCGAATCACTGCCAGGAATGTGTTTTCCCTTCTCCAGTGATATTGTGACCCACTTTGTAAAATCTTCAGCGAAGGTGGATATTCAGTCTCTGATGTGTGCACAGGTGACAGGAGGAAAAAAAAATTTTTAATTACACTGCTTCAAGATGTCAATTCTAGCTTTTACTGGTAAATTACTTATAACTTCTCATTAGTTCACCCGAATAAGAGGATTTCAGTTTCACATTTTAACCACTTACTCCTCCATATCCTGTAATATTTTATCAACTAATACATGAACATTCATACTATCCATAAAATACACTTACCCTGCAGGGCATTCTGGTGTCTTTATTTCCTCACAGTCATCATCTACCCAGTGCGACTCTCCTATAAGGAAAATGGGTAGATTTATTGGTGAATCTTATTTAGAATGCTATCCAGAGCTTTGAAGAGTACAGTTCCAGGATCTGTGTCCTGGTTGATATTGTTGTTTATGGGACACCATCTAGAAAGAAATTCTGAAATAAAATCTACTGTCTGGTTTGGCTTCCTAAAGTATACCCATACATGATGTGAAAGCTAAGATTTAATAACCGCAAGTGGCATTTATGTGAACCTTCTGAATCTAAACGGTTTCTAGATAAAAACGCCAGTGGTGTCAGTGAACAGATTTTCATGTTTGTTTCCCTCCAGAAATAAACCGTTTGGTCATTAGATGGAATATTCTTTTCTCCGCCACTGAACATCTCACAGCCATAAAAAGCGCGGCGCCACTTTCCCATAGCTGTGAGGAAGGGCTCAGAATGCTCAGGGGTGACAGATGGAATATTGCAATAGATTATTTGCCAGTGGATCTGTGTACAGCCCTTGAGTTTAGGAATAAAAACCAATGCTATCTTTCACTTTTATCTTCCACCAAGATCTGGGGGCATAAACTGGCATCTTTCCTGAATACCTATCAAGAATAGAGAACAGAAAAGAAGTCAGATAAAAAAAAATGAGGCTTCCTTTAAAGAAAATAAAAATTATCAAAAAGCATTTGCCTTCAATTGTTCTAAAACAAATAATAATCATGAGTCTTTAACATAAGTAAAATTTATGACCAAGACTTGAGAGCTATTGCTCCCACGTAAAGAGCATTGGAAATCTCCTTGATTCACAAGACTCTAACTATTGACAACCAGGTAAGTAAGTCCATGTTCCTTCCAGTGGGGACGCTTTACCCCACATGTAATAACCCAGGACACACACATGGGCCTCACAAAAGTACTGAAAACTAGAATTATAAACCAGCAAAAGCCAATGTTTAATGATTCAATGACACGCAGGACTTTTTCTTTATTTTTCTTCTAATAGTCTTTGTGCTCATTGGCACATTTGCTACAAGAGAACTAAAAGGGAAAAGGAAACAAATTCTCAATCAAATTTATGCTTTGCATAGGGGAAATTTTCCGAACTCAGGATTAATGTAATACACTCTTGCCACAACTGAACACTATATATGTTTCAAAATTGATTTGCTTTTTCCTCAAAATCTTTTTTTAACTTTTTTTCAATTACAGTTGACAAATAATATTATATTAGTTTCAGGTGTACAACATAGTGATTAGACATTTATATACTTTATGAAGCCATCACCCAAATAAGTTTAGTACTCATCCGACACTGTACATATTTAATACAATATTACTGACCATATTCCTCATGGTTAACAGAAATGCTTCTTAAATGCTCCATGTTACAGCTAGGAAGAAGGACTTAATTTAAACATTAACAAGTGACTTGAAAACTTTACATAAAGATTCTTAGACCTTTCCATTAACTTCTCTAAGTGGGTGCCAAGGCAACTTAAATTCCTTAAAGCCAAAAACTGCATCTTTTATATTTCTGGTAGTCCATTTACCATCATATTCTACAATCAACCATACAAAGTCAGCAGCATCTGCGTGTGGCTGGCTCCCTGACCCTCTTTATCAGATGGTACCCCCTCCTCGGGCTGCTGCTAGTGCCTCGCTTACAGCTGACATCCGGCGGATACAAAAGCCAGGTCCCCTGGCCTCGAAGGTAAGAACTCTGGGATTGTCTTTCCAGAGCCTGCAGTGGAGCAGGCCAAGGTGAGACTTCCCCCAGTCCCTGTCCTTGCTCGCCTCCCTCACCCCGACTTCTTTTGCTCCCTGATACGACTTTCCTGCAGGGCATTCCCTCAACAAATTCCTCGTAGAGAATTCCTGTCTCAGGCTCCGCTTCTAGGAAACCAGACCTAAAACCAAGATGGGAGCTTTACAAATCTCTTCATTACTGAGGTTTCATGTAAGTATGGGATTTGGAGTTGTTGCAGATCATTGAAATGCAGGGAAGCAAAAGTAAGAAAGAAGTATGAGAAATGAAAAAGCACAGCCCTTTCAGCCCTTTCCCTCCTCCCTAGCCCCTATCCAAGGTGTCACATCGCCAACTTCCAGGGTCTCTTGGAGCAGCATCTCCAGGTTTTCTTCTTTTAAAGCTCGAGCCAATCCAAGGAAACACATACCTTTGCAAACCACTTGGTAATTAGTACAGCAGTCTCCCCTGGCCAAGCAGTCCTCTGAGCAGTGACAAGCATTGTCTTCATTTCTTACTTCTCCGCATCTGTCCTTAGTACACTCCCAGCCGCCAGCTGAAATCGGCACAAGAAAACACTTTCGCTGCTTCACGCAAACCAGATGAAAGAGGCCACAATTGCTTGCAAGGCTTGCCAACAAAAAGAGCTAAAATCCCACATCATTTAATCTGCTTGTGAAATTAGAGTTGGCCTGAGGCCCAGATGATATTTGGAGGACTTACAAATAAAATGAATGCTTAATTTTTCAAATCAGAGTACAAAGCCAAATGCAATCGGGCTCCTTTGGAAAAAAAATGGAACTCTTACTGTTTGTGAAATGTTCCAAAAGACCCCCAAAATATAAGGTATCTGAGGTTTGTAATGCGGATATAGGCCATCATAGGCATAGCCTCTAAAGCTCAGCTCTTTTCTTTTCTGAAGTAGCTTTATTTAACTTTACCTGGCTTGATTTAAATACAAATGATAGTGCAACTAAATGGCCCTCAGCTGCGATAAGATGCACCTGGAAGTAAAGTCCTAAAAAGATATGAAGGGTATAGAGGGATATTAAAAACAGTCACAGTTCCAATCTTTGACCAAAATGGGGCCATACCTACAATGAGAAGTCAGAGTCGACGGGTTACAGATTTCTGTCTGAGCATACTTGATGGAGAGCTTACGGCTCAACTCTACCATGAGGTTATATTCAGAAAAGTAATATTTTTATTTTAAAGAGAGTGCCGTATTTTTTGTTTGACTTTTTCATCCACTAGACTGTAAGCTCCAAGCAGGTAGACCAGTAAACAAGAGAACTTCAGCTTGCGCTAAGTGCCATGAAGAAAATAACAGGGCGGCGTTGATAGAGAGTAAAAGGGTGGAATGGGGGCGGGAGCTGCTGCTGGAGGCGGAATGATCTAGAAAGCTGGCTTCTCTGAGCTAAAGGACACTGCAAGCCTTCATCTCTGAAAAGATGTTATACGTGGAGGTAACAATTTTAGAAAGCAATCTTGCTCCATAGTAGTATTCTGCTAAGTGAGACTATTGTTGAGTGTCTGAACAGATAAAGTGTATTAGTTGCCATGCTAGAAAACCACGCAACTACTGTTCAATTTCCATTCTCTTAGAATTACCTTCGCATCCTGATTCCATTCTGTTTTTTGGATCTCCCCTGTTTCCACTGCCTTCTCTTCCCAAGCAGATTAAATGCTTGGAATTCCTTTACCCAGGACCTGCTCTTTCCAATGGTTAGCAATTTTCCAAGGTTACTTTAACTAATGCAGATCATGAGTGTTTTTCCTCCCCAATTCAAAGATAATCCTACCTACCAACTTACTCTCATTCCCCCTTAAGTCCATATGAAAATCCCGTTGCTTACAAAAGAGCATCACTATTCACTAGCTAGATTTATTTAGGAACTACTGACTTCATATAAGAATGAAATTTTAAAAATTAAGGGTTTGGTGTGAACTACAAGCAAGGTATAAGTCAGTCAGCTGTATAATTCTCAAAGCAAACATAGGAATAAACACAAAAAGTATTTAGCCTTATTGATAATAAGAAAGTGACCTATCAGGTAAGAAAAAAAGACTTTAACATAAGAGAACATCAACTTTAAAAATGAGAATTACTGAAAAGGAAGTGGTGAAAGTCTCTTGTGCCCTTTGAGAGAAATATAAACTTTGAGAAGTATAATTCTGTAATATATATTTACAATTTAAAAATGCATATATACTTTGATCCAAAAATTCGAGGAATTTGTCCTAAGGAAAATAGACAAAAATATCAATATGCATGAATAATGTTCATTGACACATTGTTAGTAATAGCAAAAATGAAAGAAAATATAAATGCCGATCACTTACTTAATGAAGTCGGTTGTGTCTGTTCAATGGACTACCATGTAGGCATTCAAAAGGATGACGTGCACAAAGATATATATATATACATACAATATACCCTCAAGTGTATGTATACATATACACATTTGTATAACTATACACACACATTCTAAACACACACATACACAGAGTAGTCAAAGTTTACACTGAAACACTGTGCTTATTGCTTGTGTCAGCATAGTAGGATCTCAAAGACTTTTGTTTTCTCCTTCACCGTTTTTATTATTTGATATTTGATTCTTCCACATTTGGCATATGTTATCTTTATACATAGGGAAATAAACGACTTTAAAAATGTTATTTATTAAACCCGGGAAGAAAGGCAAGAGCTGCACTTGGAGAGAGCTAAGCTAGAGTCAGGAGACCCATTAAACCTCACAAGGAGCTCTGAGATCAGGAGTCTAGAGGGCTGAGATGGCACGTCAGGGACAAGATACTCAAGGAAGAGACGGAACATAAAATGTTAGTCCCTCCGTGCCAAGTAAACACAGGCTGCTCGTTTGGAATAATGTTTTAGAGACGAAGGACTCTACTAGAACATCTGTTCCATCCACATAGCCAGTTTTCAAGGTTCTCAGCATTTAAGTTTGGAGACCTACAATTAAGAAAACTGGGAGAAGTTCCAAAGGAAAGTAAACTGCCCCCCCCAGACCCCCAAAAAGGCCAAATATTTGGGAAATGTATTATACAAAAACCAAACTAACAAAACTTCTCTTATTGGCGGGGGTGGGGAGGCTGGCACACAAACAAATCAGAACTAGTAAGAGATTTGATGTCAGTTTTCATAGAAACTAAGGGCTAGTTCTATAGTAAAGAAGAATAATATCTCTATTCTAATGATATCATTTGAAGGATCTGAGTAATATCCGTGATACTAGGAGTTAGATTTTTGAAAGAATCATCTAACCATAAAATTCCAAAACGAAGTAATAACTTGTCAAGGGAGCTGTGGAGTCTCTAGATCTAGTGGCCTGCAGCCCAGGTTGACTGCCATCTTTTTCAGAGTTTGCACGTCATGTCGCCCAGAGGCCTACTGGACAGCCAGCGAGTTACCTCCACTGTCACATCTAAAGTGCAGGGCTTCGAAACGGAGGAGGTAGAATGGCAAAAGTTTCCAAACGTGCTCCTTCTCGACTCATGTGCATGAACTCGGAAGCCTATACATTCTACTGATTGTTCCGGTATAAAAGAAAGGTAAAGGTAAAAGCAGAAAGCCTTTAGAGTTACCCTGAGCCTATGATCCCAAGTAGAATTCCATAACGATTTTCCACTTGCACAGAGAACAGGGAATAACGTCAGGGTAGACCAATAGTCACTATAGGATAAGATGAAATAAAACAAAGGCTAGAAACTGTGCAGACAAGCACAGATAGTTTAGATAGACAGACAGACAGGCAGACAGACAGGCAGGCAGGCAGGCAGATAGACAGATGGACAGATAGATACCAAAAAAAAACCAAAAAACAAAAAACCCTAACACTTTAAGGATGCAAAATTTCAGGCCATGTGCCCTAGCAGTGAATGTGGAATTGACAGCAAGACGTGGAAAAGATAAAAAAAAAAAGTCTCACCACGAATACTTCCAAAACCACCAAATAATGACTGTAGCTGCAAAGAACCTCCTTTGGGTGGGCCTTCTGTGGAAACAACAGTCACACTGGGTGTGCTTGTTATATAAGTGACAATTATTCAAGAAACAAAACTAAACCCACAGTTTGGTTTGGAAAGAGGCAGGGTGGCAGTGCCAGGGTGTATCACAGCAGGAGATTTTTAACATCTAATCGAAGCTGGAGGACCCAAAAGTTGCCTACCTGTCTTCAAACAGAGCTCATCAAAGTCATGACAGCAACTGCTGTAGCTCTTACACAGGTTGTCACACCGACAATCAGGGGGTCCGACCTCTTGAAGTTCAAAGCATCTGCCCTTACAAGATCCGGAGGTGTTTGTCCATGGAGAGTCTGATAACACTGCAAGATACAAGACACAAAGGCAATGGGACTGGAGAGCGGGGTCATGTCACACTGGAGGGGTAGCTCTGGGAAGCAGTACAGTGTGGTGACACAGTCAGATTCTGGCCGTGTAGCCTGGCTCCATCAGCCGCTAGCTATGGTCCCTGGGCAGGTTGTTGAACTTCCTTGAACTTCATGTGTAAAGTTGAGGGATTAATAAAAGTAACTGGAGGGTATAATGAGAATTGAACATAACAATCCATGCAAGACACTTAGCAGGTGGTCAGACATATAAAAAGTGTAACAAGTTTTGGCTAATGGTTTTTATTACTCTTTACAATTATTATGACTACAAATCTGTGAGGGTTAGTGTCTCTGTGGATGTTACTGATGCCAAGACAGAACAGAACTTCCATCTATACATTTAGTAACAACAACTCATTTCCCTATTTTAAAAGCCATAGCTTTTTGTAAGGAAAATTGAGCCTAAATGTTCTAAGAACAGGCTGAACATATGGGATTGGAATAGAGACTTTTAAGATCTCTTTCAGCCATAAAATCTACACCTCTAACTAAAGTTACACAAACACAAACTGCACAATCTCAGCTTGTAAAAAGTAAATCCTCTTTCATTATTTTCATATGATATAATCGTATGTACAGAAATCTCAAGAATCAACAAAAATTTGAAAAGCAAAAGGAATTCAGTGAGATGATAATTCCACATATGACACACAGGCAATATCAATTTAAAAATTAAATGGAAGTTCCATTCATCATAGTAATAAAAGATAAAATATCTAGGTATAAATTTAATATGACAAGTGTAGAACCCACATGAAGAACACATTAAAACACTATACAAAGGTAAACTTTTAAAAGTTTAATTAAATGGAAAGACAAATCATCTTGGAGGTAAAAATATCAACACTATAAAACTATCAGTTCTTCCTAAATAAACCTAAATGTTCAACGTATTAGCAATAAAAATATGACCAGGATTTCTTGAAACTCGAGAGAATATTAAAAATTTATCAAAAAATAAATATATGAAAACAGAAAGATACTAAAAAGGAAGAATAATTTGAAGACTAGATAGTAAAATATATTTTGAAGTTAAGTAATTAAAACAGCGTGGTAATAGAAAATAAGGAGATCACTGTTGGGGCTGAGGAGGAGAAATAGGGCCAGATATATGAGAACTTATTTATAATAAAAGTGAGATCTTAAATCGGAGGAAGAAGAAAATCTTAATCAATAAGTAGCGCTGGTCGACAAGACAAAAATTACCCTGGGTCCTTATCCTAGCTTTCCAAATAATTAATTTCCAATGAATGGAAAATATAAGCAGTGTTATCCCTGTTGCTAGAAATAAAAATATGTATAAAATAGAACACAACTTGGAAATATCTATCGACTTTTAAAACGCATATGAATCTTTCACCCAGAAACTCTATCACTAGGAATTGATCTCTCATATATTTGCAAAAATTTTCCAAGATATATATACAAGAAATAATCATTATATCCACGACTGGAGTATTGCCCAGCCCTTAAAAAGGGCAAGCGGATCTGTGTGGGCTAATGTGGAAAGATCCACAAAATACATAAACAAGTGTTTTTAAAGATCAAAGTACAGAACAGTGTTATAATATTAAAGTCTATATAACAGAGATTTTTTTAAAAGAGCAATAAAGATAAAAATAAAAACAGAGCCAGAGCTGGAGATGACAGAGAGAGGGTAGAGGGGAGGCATTGAGAAGAAGCGTAGGTGTGCACAAATTTTTTAAAGTGCAGGTGTGAGTTTTCTGTGAGACACTCTATGGGAATTACATGTGGGGAAAATGACCAAGAAAGAGAGAGGCAAAGAGACTTTTTACCTTTCTGTAGTTTGAGATTTCTAAGACATTTTACAAATGTCTTCTTATTTACCTACTTCTCTCTCACATGTACATGTACATATGCATGTGTATATATATGTATAAAATATGATGACATGTTTTATATATAATCTAAATATCATTTATGACATGCTATTTGTAATTTTATTTCTTTATTTACAGGTTTATGAATTTTTTCACTCTTTTATAATTAGTATGCATTACTTTTAAAATCAAGAAAACATAGAAGCAGGGGAAAAGCAGATGCTAAATGACATTTCAAGGTTCACTGAACCCATTTATCTGAACATTCTGTTCATCCTTTACTCTTTAGTCCTCTTTGAACTCAGAATCACCTGATTTTAGCCTTTATGGCATCAGATCAGTTCAACTAAAGCAAACAGATTCACTAGACCATGAGATGTGAAACCCTTTTGCATGGTTGAATATGGGATGCTGAAATACATACAAACCATACAAGTTCAGCATAGAAAGTGTCAGGTTTCCAACGCAATGCCCTACCTCTGGTTCAAAAACCACATTTTTCTATCGATTTCGGCCAACGCATCAACAGTACATGCTGGACCATAAGAAACTGTGGGGGGAGGAGGGATCGAAAAATGAAGAAAAAAAAAAGGAAAAATAAAGAAAGTCCTATAGTAAAAATTAAGATAAGGAAAACGCTTATAACTGAATTATTCCTTTTATAAGGGTACCGTTTAGACAGAATCATTCCAACAGCCATCTAATAAATTATCAGTAGCATTCATTCCCATAAGCTGTATACGTAAATATGCTTAGCTATGCTTAGAGCTGAGATAATGAGATCTCAAGATATGTTGTTTATCGTTGTTTACGTGTCCTGTGTCCTCTTCTTTATGGCGTCCAGTAATGCATCTGAAATTTTCCTCCATTCACGTCCTTTGCTTTCCCCTCATCATAATCTCTTCTCTCTTTCTTTACCTTCAAAATATCTATGAATTTTTAGCCATTTTAAACCTCTCTTCATCTATTCTATCAACGTGATTCTTACTATTCTCTTAATCACTCTCTAAGTTTGTCCCATACTTTGTTTTGGAAAAACAAATCAATTACCACACTCCGTACCAATCCGTAAACTGAAGACAGCTTTGTTAAGAAAGAGTTGCCCTTACATTCATAATGCAAAGATGAATCTCATAAAAACTATTGTACTCAAGATTGAGTTGCCAGCAGTTGTCAAATAAGAATGAACTCCCGGGCCTGTGTGGGTTTAGGGGTACACGTACTAAAGTTCATTCTTGACTGACTTGCATTCAACTGACAATGGCAGGATGAGAAGTAAGAAGGTGAATCGAGCCATGTACCACTTTGGATCCAATAATCTCAAGAATTTGAACAGCTGCACCTTCTTAAATAAAGTGGTAGAGTAGAACAAAGCTCACTTTGCCTTTCCAGGGCCCATTCCATCCCTGCCATGTTTTTGCATAACAAGCTCCAGCCCCTACTCTTTTTGTAGTTATGTAATTCATCTTCCATGTTCGGCTTTTTCATTCCATGCCCAGGCTAAGGGCAGATTTTAGGACTTCTCCCCAGACCAGGCTAAGGGCAGATTTTAGGACTTCTTTTTTTATTGTATCTGATTATTGTGCTTATTATAAGTCTGAATTCTAAAATCTGTAAAGCCTTCCTGTCTCTGACCTAAATCAAGAGAATATTGATGTTAGCACTTTGGTTCTATAATTTATTGAAAGGTGCTTGAAAACTGAAGGATCAATGAACTTGTGGTATCCCATAATTTTCTGCTTAGATCATTACTGAAGCTTCCATAAAGCTCAGAACTAACAAGGATATAAACACACACACACACACACACACACACACACAACAACAACAACAACAACAACAACAACACAAAACCATAAAAAAATAAAAACCTTGAAAGGATCAAGTCATAAATGTGTGATAATTATGACGGAGGTTTGGAATTTTGTATGAGGCATTTGCCAATACTTTTATGAGATTCCAACAAAATTGCTGCCTTTTTCATTACATATGTAAATGACGTTATTTTACTTCAAACATACAAGTCAGTTTCAGAGCCTTGAAACATAAAGATTATGGGTCTACACTGACACATTTTTTTCTAAAACAGGGACTTCGAATTTTAAAATCTGTATATGTACATATATGATATGCATGAAAACAAGCCTATGCATTCCTTATTTTTTAAAGAAGCATAATTTCATGATTTAAAAAAACACCAATGTAAAACATGATTTATTTCCTTCAAATTCATAATGCTGATAGAAACAAGTAAAAAGTGAAATCATTTTTACTTAAGTAAGACCTTATTTCTAAAACATTCCAGCTCACCATACATATACAGATGCAGTGTTACAGAATTCTTGGTGGCATTTATACAGGGGGGAAAAAAAACTATTGATAATCTAATTAGGCTATTGGAAGGAAATTAATTCATGACATGAGTTGTGACCTAAAAATTGCTTCATCCTGGTCTCCCAATCATATGTCCCTCCAAATCCCTCAGCAAAACAAAAATTTTCAGATCTGGATGATGGCCAATGAGGGAGGCGGTATTTAAGTTTTGAAAACAGTTAGCTCAGCCAAAAGCTGGAAGATTGTTTCTTCTAAGTTTTGTCCGGTCCTGATTCAGAGTTTGAGATACGGTGCCCTATCTGTTCCTCCCATTCTCTGTGCTTCTCAGCTGGAGTGTTTCTTGAAAGTGAGAGTAAAGCCTTGAAATGGGTTACAGACTGGTTATGCTGCCTCCTTTTCAAGAATATTGAAACAGAATTAATTCTCCTATCTGTCTACCCTGTCTGAAGTGTTGGCCGCAGAGAAAGGAGGCAGACAATGTGGATGACACTCAAGATGCCACCCAACTCTAAAATTTAATACTGCCGTAAGCCTCTTCCGGATTATATGATTCATTCCTCCTGGTCATACTTTTTTTGTATTGAAGGTGCAATTTTTTCTTGATACTTTTGACCTCATACCTTGGAAAGCGGCACTCATCTACAGGCTGCGTGTCAGTATCTCTGTTTCCCAAATATATCATTTTCTATAAGTATCCGTTACTGCCAATATCACTGTTCTCTCCTCTTCACGGCTGCTGGGCAAGATTTCATAGATGATTTTTTAAATTAATAGGTCCACCTGGGAAGTTTTCAAACACCTGTACTTTCAACGTGTTTATAAATACGACATATTCATGTAGAAAGGCTTCAGAAACGAAAACAAAACCGATTTCTAAAACTTCGACTTTAAAAATTAAACACTTTAATTCAACTCCTAAACTACTCAAATAGCGCTAGGATGCTAATCAGCAGTGCAAGACCAAATGATTGGCAAATCTGCTGTAAAACAAAGAGACATCGTCATTTTAAATTGCAGGTATGGACAACTCCATAAGGTAAAAATTTAAACACTGGCTTTCGAACATAATTGAAGATAAACATGTCATCATATAGTTATCTCATATTTGCATTAGCATTAATTTGGCATTTCATTCATAAAAACCTTTTCAGATAGAGAGACAACATTATCTCCATTTTTCTGGTTGAAAAATCAGATTTCTAGGCCTAATTTGAGCTAGCAAAGGGCACACTAAAATTTTAGATCATCTGAATACAACTATAATACTATTTTTACTAACAAAGGATTTTTCAAATTTTGTACATGGGGTCTGAGTTATTTTAGATGTTCTTTTTAAGACATGATTTTGGAAGATTTCTTGATTTTTTTGTTGTTGATTCAAGAATCTATATTGAACTGTCTTGAAGATTGAGATTTCTGTTTATGCAAACAAGATTCTGTATTGTTCTAAGATAAATGAAAAATCACTCATCAGAGCTCTACTTCACAAAGAACTGAAAAATCCGTGCCCTCCTTAGCTCTGAATTCAGATCATTTCAGTCTAATGACATTGAATTAACTCTTCCCTCACCCCTGCTGATTTCTACATTAAATTTAACATGAAGCCCCATAATGTGCTGTTCCTTTTGAGATAGCTGCCAGCTTTGCAGTTTCCTAAATGCTACTAGCCCATCCTTTAAATAGCTTCTCATTTTCATTGTAAAATGAGATTCCTAAAATTATCAAATGAATTTGAACCTCCTCGTTCCTATTGTTATTGTGTGGTTTCTCTATGATTCACAAAGAAAAGCTTTGCTCATAAAGTTGTGAGAGACACTCTTTGTTTCACATTTACTCATGAATTTCATTCATAATCACAGACTTTTAAACTTTCAAGCCACTAAAAATGATGATGAATCGAACTGAGCTTTCAAGTCTGTTAGTCAGATATTGGCAAGCTCACAAATTTCCCTTGGTCTTTGAAGTATTAAGTTGCTTATATTTCAGAGGATAGCTCATTTTCACCTGGACACTGAAAGAGTATCACAAACTTCAGTGAAATAGACCGCCATAACACCACAAACACACACACAGGCACAGGGACATGAGTGCACACACACCTGTATATAGATAAAGTCTCTCGCAGTCTTAAAGGTGAATCAAGCTGGCTACATCAGATGTATTAGAGAAAAATGCCAAACTAAACTGCACTTATTATTTACATTTTCTTCGAAAATTTGTTTCAGCCATCCTATTTACCTTATTACCCATTATATTTACCCAGTAGAATTATAATTAGCTCTGCTCGTTTCCTATCTTCCAGTAAATCTATAGATCTGGTAAAAGGAAGCTTATTCCACCATCACTTCCAACAGATCGCTCGGTCCTAATAATAAATCCAGCTAACAAGTGTGCTAGTTAATTAATTATAACAGTTTGTTTGCATGGTCACAGCCTTGAAACTAACGCCCCAGTCCACAGTACAGCAGCAAGGGGCTGCACGTGCCTAGCACGTTCTCAGCTATTGTGGAGAACTCTGAGGAACTGCACTTATTAAACAAGAAACTGCACGTCTTTGAATGGGAGGTCTCGCTCGGTTTAGTCTGAAGCTGGCTACGTATTGATACCCTCTGTGTTCCTTCTATTTGGTGAAACAATCTAGAAGCACTGAGCTTCCCAGAATTTCTCTGAACAGAAAAGTGTTGAACACAGGCATGGCTGCCTTTCTTCCTAGGATTTTATTCTAAAGTAGATATGAAAGTTCACCCAGTGTTTTCTGATGTGAAGCCTTTGCTGACAGACTAACCGATCCCGTGTGCTATTTGAAGGAGGCCTTTTTCTAGGCACATATTACATTTAATGAGATAAAAGTGCTTAACCTCTGCACTGTGCTCTCACCCAGTGTCCAAAGCACATCTCTGGTCTTTACTTCGGAGAAATCAACCACAGTCCCGAAACCGCAGGCAAAGCCACATCAACAGAAAAACTAAGAACAAAAGGCATACCGGCATACCAAAATCCTAAACCTCAGACCTAAATAGCATTGTATCCCATGATTAAGCTTCACATAGATAACACTTCGCCAATAATGTACTTTAGAAGACACTATAAAGGCCTAAAGTAATTGATGACTTAAATAAGTAATTCAAGAAGCAAGTATTTTGTAGTACACTTAAGGTCACTTAGATTCATAGATTATATTATTTTCCCAGAAGTAACATTAATTCATTAGCTCCTATAGCTGTTTCTTACAATGTATAGAAATAATTTATTATACACAAAATACATTCAAGGATCAATAAATCTGCTCTATGTTTTCAAGTTCTCCAGCTGAGATCACATAAATTCAGAGGCAATGAAACAGAACAGAGAGAATCATGGGCTTTTTTTTTAATCCAGAAGAAAAATTAGAAATCATCCAGGTCTGCCCCTCACTGTACAGCTAAGCAAACAGACTCCAAAGTGACTTGTCCAAGACCACACAGCAAGTTATATGAATCCCAAGGTACTAGTCGAAGACCTTCGTGACTGTTTTCCAAAAAAGTTGACTTCGAACATGAGTGACTTGATTTTATACATTCATTAGAGAAATAGCTTTTAACATCAGTTTTAGCCAGAGTGATATATTAATACAATACCAAAATAAAATGTTCCTTTTAGGGTACACTGGAAAGAACCAGCAGCGGGCTCTCTAACCGCCAGATTGCCCACGTGACCACGCCAAGGGACGGATGCCCCCTCCGGTCTGTGCGGGTACCGTCAGATTTCCCACGGGAGTCACACTCGTCTGGAACAAGAAAAAGGGGTCTTCGAAGAGGGCATTTGTTACAAATAAAAACAGGATTCTCCAGCCCAGCGAGACCTTTTCCTCTCTCTTCAACAGAAGACAACTCATTTTGTCCATTTGGCTCCCTGGGGGTGCAATTTTTATGATTTATTTTTTCACTTTTCACCCCAACCACACCCCACTTCGACTCACTAAACTACCTCTAATATATTTCTTTCAACCTTCCGGCACGACACAAAAGTAACTTACTGGACGTAAGAAAAACTTAGCATTCCAACAGCACATGCATCATAGTTTGGTTAATAAAAACCCACGCTGGGGAAACAGAGACAGGTGATAGTCTCCTATAGTAGTCAGGTCAAGAAATACAGAGCCATACAAAATTCACAGGAAGGTAGACAAACACGCTGAGATGTCAGGGAAAGTCAAGAAAATATTGCCCCCTAGAGTACCCATGACTTAATATGTAATTTTTATTTATAAAACCATCCGCAGCTCCAATTTCCAGGAAATTAACCAACTCATTACTTAAGACCTGGTCAGTCAAGCCCCCCGTCTGCACAAGGAGCTCCTTCATAAGAATTCCCACACTGCTTGTGACACAGTGTATTGTAAAAAGAAACTGTTTCACTTCGCTTCTATTAGTTAAGTCAGGGCTCACTCTTAGAAGTCACCTTTCTTTGCATCGAATGAGAAAATAATGCTGCAAGTCATCTTATCAGCTCTTAAGTAACTTTTCTCTTTTATGTTTTTCCTATTTTCGGTAAATCTTGAAGTTTCATAGAGACAGTTCACTGCCTTTTTTATTTCCACGCCTCTTTTTCCCGAGGTCAGAACTTTCTAGAGAGAAATACTATATCCTGTATCACGTGACAACAAATCTCCAGTATTAAATCAGCACCTGTTCCCACCACTTCTATTTTAGCCTTGTCTACTAACACGAGTTTTCATTTTATTTTAACATATATGAATTTCAGAGTCCAAAGAATTAAATAGCCAGTTATGAAGCAATTATAAATGTTCTCTAAGGAAGACCATGTTCTCTTACCTGAATGATACATAAAGCTGATTTTATTCCAGAGAAATCTAGGACTAAACTAGTTTTACTGCAAGATTACCTTAAAGATGACTTTCTCGATGAGCTTAGATTGATTACCGAGTGTGTCATATTTTAAAAGCATTGAAAGTGCAAATAGTTTTTACACCTACCTGTAGGAGGGCCTTCATCCCATCCTTCTGCCCTCTTAATTCGATTTGCTGTGAATCCTAAGCAGATATTGGCTCCAATAGCAAAAGTGAAGAGGGATATTACCTGAGGGATAAAGAGGTCAAGCTGTCACATACAGCTAGACAAGAGTAAATCAGATTATCTGAAGGCAATCAAATGACTTCGACATCACCCCCCAATCCTATAACTCCCAAAGTGCACCATAAAGAACTGTCTTAATTCTTAAAGCAAAAAAAAGAAAAATTCAAAATCAGGAACTGGTTCTGAAGGTCAAGTCTTTCCCCTGCCATCCATCCCTCTCCTACCTGACTCGGCTGGAACGGGCTGCTCCCCGCCATGGCAGAGGGTTTCTTGGAAAGCCTTTTGCAGTGTGTTCTCTTTGCCTACACTGAATGCACTGCTTTTTGGGGCTCTGAGCTCAGTCTATTAACTACAAGTAATCCCACCTGGGAGGTTGACAGGCTCCTCTGATTTGTCCAAAGCTTGATTTCATCACAGTTTGTTCACAAATCACAGCTCTGAGCATAAGAGGCTTGTAACATCATCCTTCTTTTCTCCACCCCCTTATCGGTCCCTCCCCTAACACACAGACACTTTCACGTGGTTTCCTCTGCTAACATGAGGGTTTCTCATGTTGCTGTGGCCAATAACAGCTCATGTTCATTTTCCTTCCCTCACAAAAACACGGTTTTTAAAAAAGAAACCAAATGTATTTTATCCGGTAAAAATGAAACAGAACCATAAAAGAGTTTCTCTCAGCTTTAAGATTTTAAGGTTTTACAATGTAATTATTCAATGTCGTCAACCTCACGACTTTACTTTTTTTAGAAAAACAAGAAAGGTTTTATAATTTATAAACCTAATAACTTTCCCTGCCTTTCTCATTTATTTATTTCTTCTGGCATTTTAAACGACCCTGTCGCTATCGCCACATTCTGAAATACTCCTGACTCCTCACGTATTTCTCACGATGAAATCTCCCAAGACTGTAACTAACAGAAGAGATAGCATTATTTTTCCCCATGTTGTCAGAGTTTAGAGAAGTAACTTTTATCAAAGCACTGGGAATGCCAGCTAAGCAGCATAAAGTCCTCTGCCCTATGAGGAGGGGGAAAATCATTTCAGTTTCTGCCTCTTCTTCCTGAAAAAACTGTCAGCTTGTTTTGTTTTGTTTTGTCGGGGGAGGAGGGATGGGAGAGTGGATAAGGAAGCTTTATTAGAAACTTTATTGAATTTAGGAAGAAAATGTCAATGGCAGGAAGAATTGAGCCTTAAAAAAAAAATTGTTTCCCTGGTTACTTATTTCCCAGTTAAATTATCCACCCACTGAAAACTGTGTCCTCTGAGACCATTGTGAGTGTTACAGTTTCTTTATTAAGTTATTTGGCAAGCAGAAGACTTCTAAAAGGAATCAAGATCTCTAAATCCGAAAGTTATTTAAATACTGTATGCTTTTAGGATTCAAATGAGGGAAGAAGGTTTGTCTTTGGTTTTTCTTGCCAGGCTCCAGGACCCTCATTTTTGCCCAGATCATATGTGTGTACGTAAACAAAAATGCACTTACCATGTAACAAATTACTAACGGAGCAGTGGCTGTGCTCACATAAAACATGATAGCCCAAAAGCAAGAACTTGTTTATAGTGGGTTGCACAGTAGGCCTGGGTTTCATTATATATTCTAGAATTTAGTAACAGCTCATTGAGAAAAAGAAAACAAACTGTCAAACTTTAAGTTGCCTTTCTAAGATGCTTTTAGTTTTTGCATTTCTGCAGAGATGGCAGGCTCATGAATTTTTCTGTAGCAGTGTCTTGCTTAAAAGTCTGTGTGTCATCCTGAAGTGATCTGGAGTCGGCTGCTTAGCAAGGTTTAGGGAAGATTTTTCTACTATCGACGTTAAAGTTCAACAGGCTTGCTGCTACAGAGATACACTATAAGCCAAAAAGGGAAATATCAGGGCAATCCTGTGCTTGTGTTGGATGCCACAGTGTTCCAAATGCTCCAAAAAAACCTGCCTCTTCTTCTCTCCAGCTTCCCCAGCCCTCAACCGGAGTCCAATGACTTTAGATTTTGTCTGCCATTTGATTGCAGAACTTAGCTTGAGGACAATAAAGGCTTCCCTTGGAAAAAAAAAAATTAGACTCAGAAGCTGAACATCATTTATTAATTTTTTGACATGCAGAGTAGCTGTGCAGGGGGAAAACGCCTTAAGTGCAATAGCCAAGACGATCCGTAATTGGCTTCCGTACAGCACTTGTTACCAATTATCCCCGAGGACCAAGCTCAGTCACTATTGCTGTTAGCTATTCTGCCAAAGACTCTTATCTTCTACCAGATCATCATGCATGTGGAACTCATTAACAAACGCATACACACAAGCGTACATGTGCACACACACACATACACGTGCACGCACGCACATATCACATACACACACATCATCTAACCATAGCTAGCCAGAATTTTACTACAAGACGTCATTATAAATTAATTGTCAGGAGGATGACCAAAGTCCCTGTGTCGGGCATCAAAACGACTACAAAATGCAGTTACCTCTCATTGTCTAAAACTGAGAAAACCAAAAGTCTGATGATGCATACCATAGATCTAGAAACTCAATTAACATGACTGAAATATAGCCCAAAACCTTCTACAACAAAATCGAATTGAGAAAGTTCACCTGTGCTGGTGTTTAAGATTGTGGTATAAAGCACTGTGGTTGGATCAATAAACCAAAAAGTGTATGAGAAAGACTAAAATTCACCTCCAGCATGATTTACTAATCCAGCTGTATTTCAGAAAACACTGCCCCCTGGCAGAAGAAAACCCACAACTATAAACAAATCTTTGACAGTCTCAGGCCCTCAAAAATCACTCTGTGGTTCTCGGACTTTATTAGGCATAAGAATTACTCTGAAAGCTTGTTTAAAATGTTGGTGCTTATGGTCTGTTCCCCAAGATTAGGATTCATTAGGTTGACGGGGTGGGGAGAAGGAAGGGGGACTTTGGGGGCCAGACAAGAACCGGTATAATAGGCTATTCTGATGCAAGTAATGTAAGAACCACATTTAGAGAAATGGATTATTAGAATAAATTACTCTGAGTTAATCTGTTTATGCCTTGAATGTTGAATTGCTTAGTCTGATTCATAATGTAATTTTAATATATTATTAACATCATTTACTATGAATTGGACGGACATTAAGGTTTAGATCTCTTCGTGACAAACCATGGCTGCTCCTCCATGGAAATCATCTCCAAACTGTAAGCAGCAGAACAGTCTTTTATTTACTTTGCTGGTGGTACAAAGCAGCAGTGTGTGTATTGCTTAATTGCAATATAGTAGTTGCATTTATACAAATGCACAGTCTACCTTTTCATGAAATGGTTCTGTGCATCCTTGTTCCTAAGTTCTGATTAAGGAAAGAGGACTTGGGGTTAACAGTGAGATCTGAAAGATAGATGACTGAGGGCTGTCTTTCTTGCCTCCTGAAGAAATTACAAAATTTTCATGAACTGATTCAAACTTTATCTATATCTAGTTTCTCCTTATGCAGAATTGACATACCTTGGCTTGATTTTAATGCTGTTCCCAGAACACTTCTAAGACTACGACGTTAAACCATTACTGACCACCTGATTTTCAGCAGCATCATTTAGCAATAACTGCAGTATACACACTATGAAAGTAAGAAAACAACACCCACATGTATTCTTCCTGTTTTATTTTAAAACTTTTTGAGTTAGGTCTTGTTTTTCTATTCTGCTTTGGTCAAGAGCTATTAGAAATTTCAGAATAAAAACTGAACAACGGTCTCTTGCCAGTTTAAATTGAGCAAAAAAATTATGACAGCTAATAGAGAAACAAGCTGGCTCAATCACTCCCGCAATCCAGGACTGCAAATGTGTATAAAGTAGACACCACTTAAGATTCTAAACCACAGATGCAAAGTTCTATGAGTAATCTATGTCCCCAGGGGTTCTCCAGTGGAGAAATAGCATATGCCTATTCAAACGCAAACAGGACTTGTGCTGTTAGTAATTACACAATGGAGAGCTGAAATCAATACTGTCACTTCATTCAATGCCTTCCATTTATATCCTAAACTTCTATGCATTACATTCACTCCCAGTGGAATTCAAGCATAAGCCCCTACAACCAGAACAATCTCTGCTCTCTAAGAATATTCGTTCGTTCCACAAATACTCATTAGCTCCTACTGTGTACGAAGCCCTGCACTGAGCACTGGTACTATGGAAGGAGCTGGATCGAACATAGTCCCCTGCCCTCCATAACATCAAACAGACACAGAAATAAATGGAAAAGGCACACGACTTAAAACTTAGGAATAGTTTATTGCTGGAATTTTCCATTTAATATTTTCAGACGGAGACCGACTGAGTATATAACTGTAATTGTGAAAAAGCAAAATCGCAGGTCAGGGACAACCACTGGAATTCTGACCGATCTAGTCAGGAGAGTCATAGAAGACTTTGTGGAGTGTCGGCTGAGCTGTGAGCGATGTGAATTGAAGCGAAGTGAGAATAACTAGAGACGAGAGGAGGAGAAGATTCTCAACAGAGGGAGCTGGATGTGCAAAGATTCTGTGTAGGGTGGAGGCGCAGCATGTGCATGAGACGAAGAAACAGCCAGTCTGACCAGTGAAGGGAGAGCAAACGTGAGCATGGAGTGAAATGAGGCTGGAGGAGTTAGGAGAGGCCAGGTCACGTGGGACCTCAAGGGGCACGTCAGGTGGTATTCTTTATCCTAAAAGCGATGGAAAGGCCTAAAAGGGCTTGAGCAGGTGGACGTTTAATCACATTTTGAAGCATTAATCTCCATACAGTATGGGTATGGATTGGAGGGAATCGAGAATGGATGTAATAGATGAGTGTGGAAACAACGTCAGTAATTCAGACGAAAAACAGTGACATGTCACACCAAAGAAGTTATGGTGCGGTGGAAAGGGAGAAAATCGGGAGAGTTAGGACAAGGACTTGTTAATGGACTGGGTGTGAGAGTTGAGGGGCAGGAAGGTGTTAATGTGATGCCTGAGTTAATGAATACTTAACCATTATGATGACCAAATACAATCTCTATAACGTCACTTCTTAAGTTTTCATTGGCTTATAAGAAAGACACAGATGTACATATTCGTTTGCTAATACTCTAGAATTAAACAGTTAAAATAAGAGATATGACTAATAGCTTGAAAACATTTGTCAGTAGTTTTAAAAATCAACTAAGGGAGTTGATTTAAAGTAAAGTTATATTGAACTTTAAATACTGAAAATACTTTTATTCATAATTGAGGCTGAAAAGGAATTATCACCAGGAAATAACTCAGCTTTGTTCCTAACTCTAGCTTATAATAAAACATTTTAAAACTCAAAATGCAATCTAAGACCACTTCTTTTCAGCTGCTCTGAAACCTGCATGCAAGAAGGTGGCAACCGTTTGGCTAGGTGGCTCACTAGCATGTGTGAGCCTCGTGAAAGTTTACATCTTTGGGTCCACTTAGTAACGTACACTGTGGAATAAGTGAGCACAAATGAGTGGGTATCTGATGAGAGGTTGTTTTACCAAAAGCTTTACCACAAGGGTAAAGACTCTCATCCAGTCTTAACATAGACAGGCTGTGACACTGTTGTCAACTCCATCTGCAGATGAAGAGATGGAGTTTCAAAAGATGTGTGACATCGCCAAAGTGGGAGGTAAGTGATTGAGCCAGGTCTAGAAACCAGACTCCCTAAGCCAGCTCAGCTCTTTCCACGACAGCATGATCTCTCTCTGTTACACCACACGAGGGCCTCAATTCGACACGACCAAGATGTAGCTTTCACTCTCATTTCTTTTCATGGAAACTTAAAACTACTTTTTCTTCTACTATAATCCTTTTTTCTCATTTATAATCAGACACTGTGTCTATAGTTTCTACTTATTAATTACAATTACCATCACTTATCAGAGCTTTCTGAGTACTTTAGTACCTAAAGTATCTTCCTATGTGATGACTTTTAGACTCATCCCTTTATCTTCATGCTTCTGGACACACATTGGAAGTTCACTTCATAACGGCTCTTCCTCTTGCCCTCTCTGCCCTCTTCCAGCACCATTTCATTGAGTCCTCTCTCATCCGGCCTGTAACTCATTCCCTTCCCATTCATTGCCCAGAGAGGCCTGCATAAAATGCAAATCTGGTGATTTTCTTCCGAAATTTGAAAACTTCCAGTGGCTGCCCATCACAGCGGTTCTCAAAGTGTGATCCTTGAACTAGCAGGGTTAGAGTCACCTGGAAGCTTGTCAGAAATGTGACTCCTTTTCAGACCTACAGAATCAGAAACCCTGGAGATAAAGCCCAGAATCCATTTTTTTAACAAGCCCACCAGGTGATTCTGATGCAAGTCTGAGAACCACTGACCTAGAGGATGAAATCCAAACTGTTTTTAGCGAGGCACATAAGACTCTAAATCTGAAATTAAGCTCCCTGGATTCAGTTCTCAGCTCTACCACTGTTTAACTGTGAAACCTTACACGACCCTTCTCCATCTTAAGACTCAGTTTTCTCATCGGTACCCAGCTCATAGGATTCTTAAGAGTATTACATGAAATAATCCATGTAAGTTGCCTAGCACAATGCTTGGCACAGAAGAATGATTAATAAATGGTAAGGTTTCTTAATTAGAGAAATATTTACTAGTCCTTGATTAAGCTGTGCTCTCTCACACCTTCACTCCGTATTACATGTTGTTGCTTTGGCCTCGGATGCCCTTCTCCCTGGCAAACTCCAACATACTCATGAAGATTCAGGTGAGGTATCGCCACTCCTCTGTGAAGTTCCCTTCCCCGCGATTTCGATCTTCCCATGCAATGCAATGGGTCCCTCTGCTCTGCTCCCATGTTATCTGTTGAGGCAACTCTATCCCTTTGGATGTCTTCGAATACAGGGGCCTTGCACTCCACAGAGCTTCGCATCTTTCCTGGGAGATAATAGCCAGCTGATAAATGTTTGTTGAACGAAGCTACTTGGCATCAAAAAACTTGAATTGGAACTTGAATTCTTGCTCTCTTACTAACTAGCTGTGTCACTTCAAGCCCATGTTTCTTCATCTGCAAAGCAGGGTTATTGGGCTGAGTAGTTTAACCATTGTTTAAGCATTAAAAACTTTTTTTAAAATAAAATCTCAGAATGAATACTGACATCTAAATTTAGAGTGGCTCCCCTTATATTGGGAGCCTGGATCCCAACTAACCAGCTACCTCCCTTCTTCCTTCAGTAACTTCTTAGAAACCTGGAAATTCAAGGAGTGTGGTTTATGAAAATGAACAAAGAAAAACAAACAATAACTGAGTTAATTCCACTATTAAATACTCTTCTAAATCCAACCCTTTGTTGTAGTATTCAGTTACCTACACACACCCCAAAATCTGACGCAAATCCCCCCCGGGCCAGATCTTTCATTGATGAGTGACAGAAACTCTCACTCCAGTCAAGCTCTTCCTCCAAGGAGTCCAAGCTCATTTCTGCATCCACACTTCTCAGGCTGCTTCTCTGCCCTGAAATCCTCTTTTCACTGTGTTCATCCAAACCACAGTCAATCCATCGCCTTCCCCGGGGTCAGCATCTTCACAGCAATGCCGCTCTCAGCTGTGGCGCCCACTACACCATCCTCGATTCAAGAACCTATAGATTCTACCCAAGACATTCGTCTCTTGTCTTTCTAGGCTTCCCTGTTTTATTTGAGTATGTTTGCCCCCGCAGCAAGAGCATAAATTCCAAGAGAACGGGAGAAAGAAACATGATATAAAAAGACTAAGAGTCCACCCAAGCTGGGTCTGCCTCTTTCAGGCATCAGACCTTGCTTCAGTTCTCTAAAACTCATATTTCTTTCAACAAAAATTATACTAGTTCCTATCACCCAGGGTTGATATGAAGACCAAATGATATAATGCACGTTAAGCAAGTAGCTCAGTGCCTGAAATACAGAAAATACACAAATAGTGGTCATTATTATATATAGGAAGATGAAGACTGCATCATCTGCTATCATGTTCTCAGCATTTAGCAGTGCTAGGCACATGATAGGTGCTTAGTAGTGACATAGGTTCTAGGAAAATTCCCTTTACTTATGGTGAGATTATAGATTAAATTAATGTTAGAAACTTTTTTTTTTCATGCTCCCTAACCTCAAGAAAAAAATGAGCAGCACTTTGAAGGTGGCATTGAAGACAAAGGTTTCGACTACAATAAAACCCAAAAAGATGCTCTATTTAAATTGGAAAGCCCCAAGAATCTGAGCTTCAACTCCAGAAATTAATTTGAACTCAAACATAAGGAAGTTTATGCTTTCTACTGGAATGGCATCATCACATGCTTAGCAGCACAATGGTACCCTCTTCGAGAGGAAGCAAAACTGCCATTTCTGTGATTCCCCTTGCAATCAAACAATAGCTAGAGACATTCAACAAATTAGGAATAAAAGAGAACTTCCCCCACCTGATGAAAGACTCTTACAAAAAACTCACAGCTAACATTATACTTAATAGTGAAAGACTGAACGCTTTCCCCTGAGACTGGCGCAGACAAGGATGCCTTCTTTCGCCACCTCTGATCAACACTGCCCATCTAGCCAGGGCAGCGAGGCAAGAAAAACAAATAAAAGACATACACATCGGAAAGGAATACAACTGTCCCTATTCACAGATGACATGAAAATCCTAATGAATCTGTTAAAATATATTAGAACTAATAAATGAATTCGAGAAGGTTGCATGATGCAAGACAAACATAAAAAGCAGGTTCTTTTATATGGCCAGCAATGGACAATCTAAAATAAAACTACAAAAACAGTTGCATTTACAATAGTATCTTTAAAAAATTCTAAAATACTTCAGGATCAACTTAACAAAAGAAGTGTTAGACTTGTACACTGAAAACAAGAGAGCATCACTGGAATAAATACATTGTAGAAGACCTAAATCAATGAGAAGACATCCATGTTCGTGAATTGGAAGAAAATATTACAAAAAAAAAAAAAAGGAAAAGGATGATCCACAGAATGGGAGAAAATATCTACAAACCATATATCTGATAAGGGTCTAGTGTCTAGCACATATAAAGAATTCTTACAACTCAACGATAAAAAGACACATAACCCAATTTTTGAAATGATCAAAGGATTGGAATAGACATTTCTTAAAAGAAGATATACAAGCACATGACAAAAAGTACATGAAAAGATGCTCAACATCACTACTTACTAGAGAAATGCAAATCAAAACTATGATGAGATACCACTTCACACCCACTAAGATGGCTAAAATTAAAAAGAAAATAATGAGTGTTAGAAAAGATGTGGAAAAATTGTGACCTTCACACATCATTGGTAGGATTGCAAGATGGTGCAGCCACTTGAGAAAATATTTTGACAATTCAGAATGTTAAAATAGAGTTGCCATATGACCCAGGAATTTCGTTCCTAGATATATACCCAAGAGAACTAAAAGCACACAAAACCTGTAGATAAATATTCATAGCAGAATTCTCAAATGATAAACACGTAAACAAAATGAGATATACTCATACAATAAAATATTATTCAGCAATAAAAAGGAATGAAATCCTGATACATGTATGAACCTTAAAAATAACATGCTAAGTGAAAAAAGCCAAACATAAAGACCACATGTCGTATGATTTCATTTATATGAAACATCTAGAATACGCAGATCTGAGAGAAAGTAAGTGTATTAGTGGTCGTCAAGGGATGTGAGAATGATCACTTTTGGGTACGAAGTTTTGTTTGGGGTTACGAAAATGTTCTAACATGACATAGCGGTGACGTTTGCCCATCTGTGGTTGTATTAAAAACTACTGAAATGTACAATTTAAAAGTGTGGACTTTATTGTTTATGAATTATATCTCAAAAAGAGCTGCTTAAAAGAGAGAGAGAGCTAGTGAGATTATCACTGCAGGGAAGCAAATTCCAAAATATCTGAACTCACAGAAAAGGAACATTAACCTTGATCTTCAGCTTTCAGGTCAGTGCCTTCAAAGCTGTCTCCAGAGTCACCTCAGTTGCCCTCCAAACCTGACAATTAACAGGACGACTAAAGTATTTGAGTTGTAGGGTAGGTAGACCTATTATAAACAACCCCTGTGTTTGATGAAACCCTCTACATTCCTAAAAATAGGATCTCTTGGGACTTTCTCAGAGCATTTCAGGCTCTCTGCCATACCACCTTCATCAGGCTCCCTGTTTCACCTTATTTGCAAATAAAATAGCCCAAGAAGAGGACCGAGTTCTCACCTACAGATCTCAGTGGGTTCGACTCTTAATGGCAACAGACTGTAATCAGAGTTTGTGGGACAGTTGTAGGAATTGAAGAACAATGCCTTGGAACAGCATGGATGGACCTCGAGGGCATTATGTTAAGTGAAATAAATCAGACCAAGAAAGACAAATACTGTATGATCTCACTTACATGTAGAATCTAAAAATAGCAACAAAACCGAGCTCATAGATATAAAGTACAGACTATATTAATTAATTGCCAGAGGCAGGGGGTGGGTGTGGGTGAAACGAATAAAATGGGTCAAAAGATATAAACTTCCTGTTATAAAATTAATTTCATGGGGATATAATATGCAGCACAGTGATTATAGTCAATAATACTGAATAATGCTAAAGAGTACATCTAAAAAGTTCTCATCAACAGAAAAAAAAACAATTTTGTAACAATGTGTAGTGATGAATGTTAACTAGAGACACTGTGGTGATCATATCACAATATATACAAATATCTAATCATTATGCTATATACCTGAAACTAACATAATGTTGTATGTCAATTATACCTCAATTTAAAAAATAATAATAATGCCTTGCATTTGAAGAACAATTCTTAAAAAAAAAAAAAAACTAACTAACTAAAAAACAAAACACACCAACCACCCTATGAGTTAGAAGAATCAAGGCTCGCTCACTCTTCCCATTTTGCAATCAATAGGCAAGATCGCAGAGCTAAAGGACCTCTGACTGGAAGAACAAGACAGCCCATATGACAAATAGGATGAAGGGAGAGGAAAAAGCAAGTATTAGAGTGTAACTGGCATGGAGCAGACACTCCACAGGTGAGAGCTAGTATTTAGTAACTGCCTGCTCTTTGCCAGGCAGCACACTTTAGAGTATCATCATTGCCAATATATGAAAAAACAAGCTCCAATAAATCAGGCAGTTTGCCCAAGTTCAACTACCTATTAATTGGGGGAGACGTCTTTTCTCCATGATTTCCCGATGAGGATTATAAAACTGGCAAGATCTTTAAAAAAAAATGAGAATTTTCACTATTTGCTAGAAGAAACCTGAGTCTATTAAAAGCAGAGAATCTGATAAATGTTTGATAAGTCTTTGATACTAGATAATGTTTTCTAGTACAGAACATATCAGAAGCGACAGATAAATTTCTATTTTAGGCTGACCTTATTCTGACCCAAAGAAAGAAGAATAGGTTGGCCATGAGGAAGTGACCAGAACCGTGGGTGTCATAGCCATGTTATTTCCAGGCTCATAAGAGATCAAAGAGAATGCTGGTCATTCTGAGACAACTGCCCTAAACTTTGGAAAACCAGAGTTTTATAAATTCATATGATATTAGTTCAATGCACATTCAGTAAGCACTAACTATATTAGCTGATGCTTATAGAAAGCTTACTCTGGGCCAAGTACTACTTGATATCAGGGATATTGAGATAAAAAGCATGTTTTAATTGGAGATTGGAAAGTCAACAGTTTGTTAAAACACACTATAATGAGTTCTGTCATAGGCACGCAGTAGTTATGAGTGGAAGACTGAGAACTGGCTCAGTCTCTACGCCACCCTGCTTCCAGGGGCCCTCCTGTCTTACAGACTTTTTGTAGAATGAGTGATGCATACAGTTTATATAATCTGCCAGTTATGATGCAGAGATTGTCATTACGTACTAGAGATTTGGACAGCAGAATTCAGACAGGATCCATCTTCCTACCCATTTTAATGGTTTCTCTAGGCAAACAAGACTATGGAAACGGGAGGTTTTCTGCAATATTATTTCAATGTCCATTTTTCAGCTTCCTAAGCATCAGAAGACATCTCTGGGGGTGACAGAGGTGGAGCTGCCTGATTCGTGACTCAAGTGTATGGGTTATGTTCTTGAACTCAATAGTCTAGCGCCAGCTAGCCACCGTGTACTATGTACCATGGACTGAATCAAAATTCAAAAGTATCTTGACAGGTTGAAATCAAGAGTTGGAAAAAAATGGAGAGAGAGCCAGATCGATCTATCTGCGATAACATTCTCGAAAGAGAATATAAGATGCGATTACGTAACCACACTAAGAGAGCCCAGAATTGATGACACATCTTATAAAAGAAACCTGGGAGTTTTTGTTACTCTATAGGAGCCTGTGTTTGACCACAGCTCTAAATGACCTCACTTTATCTTAGGTTCCTTTAATAAACAATTACTACCCAGAGCCAGGACAGAAAAGCTCAGCTGAATCTGGTATCACCTGGACTCTATCTGGATTGTGTTCACTTCTGGATGTTTCATTTTAGGATATTACTACGAGACAGCATTGAGAGAAGCATAATCAGAATAATGTGGAGTCCGCATTACCCAATCCATTCATTAATTCATTAATTTGTTTATTTATTCAACAAACTTTCATTGAGCACCTAGTATGTTTCATGCAAAGAGAACACAATAAAAGCTATGCCCCATGGGTCTTACATTCTAGTCAGAGAAGAAATATAATATAATGTCAGGTAATTGATAAATGATAACAAAAACAAAGCAGAGCAAGAGAACAGCTATTTTCAATTGAGTGGCACCGAAGGTGTCTCTGAAGAGATGACATCTGAACACAAAGCTGCGTGGAGTCAGGGAAGAACCAGGTGTCATCAGAAGCAATAGCAAGTGGAAGGCCCTGCGTGTGTTCGAGAAGACCGTGTGGCTGGAGCAGAGTGACAGCTGGGGGAGCGAGAGCAGATGATGTCAAAGAGGCCATCAGAGGCTGATTCATGCAGGACTTCGCAGGTCATAGTGGAGCCTTTGTGTTTCCTTTGGGTGTGATGAGAAGCTACTAGATTTGAGCCAGGCAGTGACATAATCTGATTGGTTTCCAAAGGCTCACTCTGACTGGTATCTAGAGAATGGATCTTGAATAAGCTCCCCTAATGGCTGAGGATATTGAATAAGCTCCCCTCTGGCTGAGGAACCTGTGGCTGTGCAGCCTGGGCGCCCTGCAAGAACGATGACAGCCCGTGGGTGGTGGCTGTCTTTCTCAAATATTCGAAGGGAAAAGCAAAACATATGAGTTTTATTTTGTGTACTTCCTTGGACAAAACTGGAAGTTACAGAGAAGTAATTTCATTTCACAATAAGAAGAACTTTCTAGCAATCGGTGCTGCCAGAATTCTCTTACAAAAAGAAAAAAAAAAAAGAGTTCACAGTCACTATTTGAGGAAAGGCTGGGGGATGTTGGTCAGGGATTCTTGTAAAGCATCTAAACTCAGAGGAAGTTTGACTACGCAGCATGTAAAGTTCTTTCCAACTCTAGGCATCTGTTATTTTCCTCTCTTCTTCAAGTTCTCTTAGGGGGTTGAGTTCTCCCTCTGTAATGACCAATAAAAAGCTACTCGAATTAAATTAAATAACCAGAATTCAGTTTTATTTTACTCTGGTAAATCAAAAGGAAAGATAAGGATCCTTATACAAACCATGTTCTTACTGTTTCACCTCCTGAAGGAAATACACGTATAGATATAGATAAGTAGGAATAGATATACAAATGGCATGTGCAATTTAATTTATGCCAATTAAAGGGAATACTGGTCGAGGTGAGGCCAAAAAAAGGAGGAAAAAACACTTTTCACAAAATCATTTGATGGACTTAAGTAGGACTTCTGGGTATATCTAGAAGACAGGCAGGAAGACGAGCTGACCTTAGATTGCCTCTCCCAGCCTTATAGGCCTCTCATAATCTTCTGCAAACAGAGAGCCACGGCAGAGTTGAAATCCAATAACCTCAGCTTGCCACTAGAGTATTATGCAAGAGAATGCAGAAGTTCTGGCCCTTACATCCTCCTGCTAAGCTTCTGTTGCTCTAATAAGAGATGTTATTCAACTCGTTAATTACTAAAATCCTGGGCTGTCAGGCTTGGTTAGAGTCACGGCTCAGATGCTCACTAGCTGTGTGTTCTCGACTGAGTTAGGAAACCTCTCTAGATCTCCATTTACTCACACGTAAAATGGAAATAATCCCAGCACCTTCCTCATAGGGTTGTCGTGGGGATTATATCAAATAATCCATGTAGTGTCAACTGTTAATAACACCAGCTACAACCTCGTACAGAAATTATCTCAACTGTCGAATTCTCTCAACGACCTTGCAAAGTACATATTGCTTTCTCTTTTTGACAGAGACTCACAGAAGTTGAAGCAATTTGCCTAAATTCATTCAAACTCAGGTCTGCCTAGCCAGAGTCCAGCTTCTAGGTATTTCTTGCTATGATCCACATCGTTATGGTACGTTTAGTTTTATTATTTTTAAAAGAAAGTCTCCCAACCTCACATTTGGAGGGCAGTTAGGTTTCTCTCTAGTGTCTTTAACAGTTCAGAAACAGAACAGATTCTGTAACGTTTCTCACTTTGGCACCAACTAGAGGTTGGGGCCATTATACCGATGTCCTCTCTTTGTGTCACCTGACCAGTGCAGCTGGCTTCGCCTGCCTTCAGGTTCGGGGCTGGGTAAATATTTCTCAGTCACAGGCGTGTAGCCTATGGCCTCATGTGACAAAACATTTTGCAAAAGATGCTGTTTTCTCTCTTTCCCAGTCTTCCCTTCCTCTCTGCAGCTGTTTCCACTTCTACCTGGGACCTGATAAAAATTCTGAAGCTCCTATTTTTGTGGTTAGTCTCATATGACCTTACTATCGACAATAACTGGTTGTTTCACCGCAACTACAACACGATTGATGAGATGCCAGTGCTGAGAACAAAGACCGCCGCCTGACAGAGCTGGGAGCAATCTCCATGTACTGGTTCCTCTTGCAACACGCACCGTATTCTGACGATAATAATGACAGGAAGCATAGTAACAGCTACTGTGCGCCGAGACGGAGCCCCGCTCGCTCAACACTTAACGTAGGATTCAGCATTCATTCGCTTGCTCATTCAACCACGCGGCCGATATTTTATTGAGAACCTATTAAGTTCCAGGAACCATTTTAGGCCCCAAAGACACTAGCAAAAGAATCCAAATACATGCTTGCATTTTATTGGATGGAAAAGGACATTAAAATATAAAAATGTATCAATTAGTGATAAGAGCTATGAATAAAGAATAAACGGGGAGGTGAGAGAGATGAGGGAATGAAGTTTGCTCTTCAGCTTCACAAATAAAGCCATTAGGATAATCCTACTTTACAGATGAAGAGTTTGAATAATTTGTCCAGTCACCCGGTCAGTGTTAGAACAGGGATTTGTCATAGTCTGCTAATAACAACAATAAACATAGCAACGATGATTATAATAGTTGCCATCTAGTAAGATAGTTATATAATCGTATGAAGTATTCATAGAATCCTGTTTTATGAGTAAAGAAACCAAGACTCAGAAAGATGAAATTTGCCAAAGACTACACGGCAAGTGATGGAGAAAGGATTTAAACCCAGTCTGGGTGGGTCGAAGTCCCTGATCTTTCCACCACATCTTGCCTTCTTTGAAGAGTCGGAAATTCTTCTTACGAAACTGAAAGTTTCTTGAAGATAGGGATTGCATCTCCATCGTTTCCTGAAAGTTCGACATCTGGCATAGAAAGCATTGAACTTTCTACATCTGGACCAGCTACATGCCCCAGACAGACAGAAATCTAAATGCCCAAGAAAGATGGCTGCCAATTCTAAGTGTCAGAACCTCTCAACCTCTTTTGGCAGTGGGGAGCAGTGTGTAATTAGCCTTGCAGGCGATACTACCCTCGAACCTCAGAGTGCCAAATGGCATTCAGAGTTCAAGATGCAATGATAACCTGCTCACAGCAGCCTAACCACCCCGAAATACCCACCTTCTCACACAGACTTGTGACCTGGACAGACTTGTTTGCCTCCTTATTAGACTTCTGTTTGTCCAGGAATGAAAGGAATAAACCAGTGGGATGCACATGCTCTGCATTTTAATCAAGGCCACAGCCCTATGGAGTGAAGCGGGCATTGTGATGAGTTTGAAGAGCGTGCCGACCCTTCATCGCCCAACTCCAGTCCAACAATGCTCTTCTCAACACGCCCAGCACTGGTGCTCACCGCTGAGCTTTGCACTTAAATGCACGCACATCACGGCTTTACCCAGAGTCAATCGCTTCGTGGGAGTACAGCACAGCTAAATGGAAACATTTTGAGAGCAAGCATAATTTTCTTTTTTCTGGGGAGGGGGGAGGGGGAGGTGATACATTTAAATTCACTGAGAAGTAGACAGTGCTTACAGTCAGGCAAACCTAGGTTCAAACTTCAGTATGGCCACTTACTAGCTGGTAGAGTATAGGAACTATGACTTGTTGGGCTTCTCTGCTCTCCTTGAGTCTTCAGTTCTTAGCTCAGAGAGAGACCTTCCCTGACCACATTGCCTCCCACCCCATTATTCTCTTTTTCATACCACCCTTGTGCCTTGACTTACTCTGACTCCCAGATGATGTGACTCTCCCACTGGTAGACTCCATAAGGTTAAAGACCAATTCTGTGTCCCTTCCCATTTATCCCCAGAGCCTAGCACAGGGCCTGGCACACAGGGACATTCAATTAACATCGGTAGACTAAATTAGCAAAGGAAAAGAATGGAGAAGAAAGAAAAAGGGAAATGCAACCAGAATGTGGAAGGCTAAGGCTGAGGAGAAAAGGGATCATTCATCTCCCCTGCAGCTTTACTCTGTGAAGGGGTCGCAGGGTTGCTGGGGCCTTCTCCCTCCATCTCTAGCCAGCCGGGCCCGAGCTCTCAGATTCTCTAGATCCGAGAGGAGGGCTGAGCCCCAGCTCTAGGAAAATAATGCCACTTTCTGACTCCTGTTTCCATGCACCCACAGACATGCTGAAAAAATTGCCAAACCCTGCTGAGAATGTCCATGCCCATTCATCCCGCTTCACTTTAGCAAGGCCTCCGGCGTCTCGGCCACCATATTGACTAGCCACTGAATTGTTTGTATACAATGTTGAACATTTTTCCAATTTTTTCAAGCCTTCCACTCCCATCTCGATCGGGGAGCAAACTTATCTCTTAGTCTCCTCAGAAGATCAAGGCTATTCTGACATGCTTTATATGCACCACATACAGATTTTATTCCTAGTGATTCCGTACACAAAATATGCTTTGGAGGGTGAGGACTAATGGTAAAAACTGATTCTCTTTTTTTGGCCTACGGATCAGATTATGAATTGAGGTGTTTCTGAGGACAACTGCTTCCCTTTTGTCATTTTAGGAAGGTCATTCTCTGGCAGCCTGACTTCATTTTTAGTTGATTTAGAACCACTAGGAATGGATATTTGTACTATAAATAATAGGGGTAACAGTAATAAGAATTTAGGGTCCAGCAAACTCTGGATGGACATCCTGTAACATCTGACAACACACCTTCCCAAAGCAAACATGGCCAGCCAAAGACTAAAAAAACATGCTCAGGCCAAAGATATCTCTTATAAAGAAGCTGGAAGAGCATCTTTCCTAGCTGTTATCTGACAAGCAGGGGCCACTGTGCCCCGTGAGCTTCTTGGCTGAAGTGTTCTGTCACCCAACCAAAGAAGATGCTCTCAACCCTTGCAAGCTCTTTATTTTAACCCCTGCTTTGAAGTAATACTTATTTGAAATAAAAATAACAAATGATTTGTGGACTACGTGTCAAGTACTCTTCTAATTTCCTTGTAGACATCGCCTCATTAAACTCCAGGAACAAGGACACAGATAGGTACTATTAGTGTCTGTACTTTACGGGGGTAGAAACTGAAGTACAGAGAAATCGAGTGGTTTAGGTAGGGTTTAAACAGTTGGTCTCTGGAGCCTCTGCATTTAACCGCTACACCAGCCTGTCTGCCTTGTCTTTGAGAGGGATGTTTTTAATAAGAAATCACAAATCGGTTTCCCCATTGTTAAACCCACTTAAGGCAAACGTGATTGACAATCAGCCTTTGGATCAGCTGTCGTAAGAGCAGAACTTTTGGAATTCAACAGATCTTGGATTGAATTATAAGAATTGTGAGACCTTGCCCAGTTAAACCTCTTCAAACCTTCATTTTTTTTTTTTTCATTCTAAAAATGGGAATAACTCCTTCAGAGGGTGGTTTTGTTAGGTGTAGGCAAACCTTTTCTGTAAAGGGTCAGATAATAAATATTTTAGGTCTTAAGGACTGTATAATAATCCTTATCGCAAGTACTCAGATTGCTATTATAGCCTGAAAGCAGCCACAAACTATATGGAAACAAATGGAGGCGGCTGTGTTCCAGTAAAATTTAATTTAAAAAAACAGGTGGTGACCAGATTTGGCCTGCAGGCTGTAATTTGCCAATCTCTGGTTTTGAGCATTACATAAGATAATGTATGTGCCTTGCATAATCCCTAGAATTCAACAAGTCATCAAAAATGGTAGTATACTTACAGCATGAGATGGTCAGTACTTCTCAGTTGGGTTAAAAAAAGAATCCCCACTAAACTCAAGGAAATTTAACATTATCAGGAAACTCTGAAACTTTTTTGGGTAAATGTATAATTTGGATAGACTTCTGAAAATTTATCAACACTTACTTTATCAGTACTACCTTAGAGGTAGGATTGCCAGAGACAGTACTTTGCTTTAAGTATTTTCAATGTTTGGGACACATTTATACTAAAAAAGTATTGATCGTTTATTTGAAATTGAAATTTAACTGGAGAATCCCGGGGTTTTCCGTTGTTGTTGTTGTTATCATTGTCTGTTATGTTGTCTATGTTCTTCAGAATCTGACGACCCTACCTATCGACCTCTGTGGTCACACAATTTGGGAACCACTGGTTTCATTTATAACAAGAATAACCCAACACAAGCAACATCTTGTTCTTTCAGGGAGGAAAAGAATTGCATTCTTATGGAATTATCCCTAAGGTTCAAAACTAATAAGTCCCCTGGGTAGAAGCCACTGCAACACTATGAGACAACCAGCACTCTGCACTCACGGGTGCCAAGAACAAGCTTAGGTCACCCAAGGAAAAACTGCAATAATCTTGCATTTGTTACTGCTGATTAAAGTCAGACAGCTTCCTGGAAAATGCGAGGCGCCCCTCACGTCGTTATGTTGAATTAGTATCTGAGCAGTATTAATGATGGAAAAACTCAATTATATCCAACATGTCCAAAGTTTTGCAGTTGGATTTGTCAGTAATTAAATTGTGTACTGAGAAAGCCCATTTTGTCAGTAAACAAAGCTTCTGAGTGGAGAAGAAATATTCTGTGCACATAAGCATAGGCGCCTGAATTCTCGATAAATCTTTGATAATGAAGATGTGGGTGGGGTAGATGCTTTAGGGCAAGTGGGTGGGGTAGGTGCTTTAGGGCAACAGATATCTTCCAACAAGATAGAGAGAGGGGAGAGAGAGAGAGAGAGAGAGAGAGAGAGACAGAGAGAGAGAGAGAGAGAGAGAGAGAGAGAGAAATTTGGCTTAGCATGCCACAACTCAGGTTTTATCAAACTTTAAAGAAGGAAGATGATATCTGACATAGCAATGAAGGTGAAAGGTATCGAGTTTTAATTAACTAAAATAGTACAGTATTTAGTATCAAGAGGCCATGTTTCAGTGTCAGCTCTACCACTTCCAAGCTGTGCAATCTTGGATAATTCCCTAAGCCTCTCTGAATCTCCAATTCCTAGCCCTAAAACAGAGATATAAAAAGTCCCACCTCTCATGTTTTGGTTAGGGTCAAAGGAGATAATGGATACAAAAATAATTTGCTATCTGCAAAAGAGCCATATACTGTCGTCTATCATTCCTATGAACAACAGCAGAATCCCTGGTGACGGAGGAGCAAAGTCATGTTGTATGGCGTGTTCCCAGCAGAAACCATGCTAAAGGAATTATGCTCTCATGAAATCTGTGTTAATTTGCTGGGGCTGCCATAGCAAAATATCACAAACTGGGTGGCTTAAAAAACATAAATTTATGGTCTCACAGTGCCGGAGGCTAGAAGTCCAAAATCAAGATGTTGGCAGAGTTGGTTCCCTCTAAGGACTGTGAAGGAGGGACATGTTCCAGGCCTCTCTTCTCGGCTTGTAGGTGGCCATCTTCTCCCTGTGTCTCTTCATATCATCTTCTCTCCATGTGTGTCTCTGTGTCAGATTTTCCCTTTCTATAAGGATGCTAGTCATATTGGATGAGGGCCCACCCTGATGACCTCACTTTGCTTTGATTACCTCTGTAAACACGCTGTGGTGGTTAATTTTATACGTTACTTCGGGCTGAAGAATGCCCTGAGAGCTGGCAAAACATTTCTGGGTGTGTCTGTGAGGGTGTTTCTGGAAGAGATTAGCATTTGAATCGTTGCGTAAAGAAGACGGCCCTATGTCAACTATAATTGAAAAATAAAAAATTATTTTGGAATAAAAAGATGGCCCTCACCAGTGCAGGTGGGCGTCATTCCATTCACTGTGGCCCTGAATAGAATAAGAAGGCAGAAGAAGGGTGACTTTGCCCTTCTCACTTGAACTGGGAAATCATCTTCTGCCCTGTACACTGGTACTCCTGGTTAGGTCTTCAGACTCAGACTGGGACTCACACTCTCAGCCCCCCAATCCTTTGGACTCAAACTGAAATATGCCACACATTTTCCTGGCTCTCCAGCTTGGATACGACAGACCATGGGACTTCTCAGCCTCCATAAGCCAGTCTCTCTCTCTCTCCTCCTCCTTTCTACCTCTCAATGCCTCCTCCCCTTTCTCTTTCTTTCTCTCTCAGACAAACACATACCCAATAATTTGCGATTGACTTTTAGGACCCATGCACAATACGTTTTATACCTATCTCTGCACACTCCTCCTAAAAATAAAAAGTCAAAAAGCTACAATTTTTGACAGCTTTTGGACTCCTCATCCTTGTGCCTGTTCTCTGAGAAAATAGAATCAGTATTATGCCTTCATGGATGTCAATGATATTTAATAAAATAAAAATGAAGATAGAGTCCAGTAGCACACCACCAAAGACATCCATTAATCCATCTGTTAACCATCTCTCCTTTAATAAATATATTCAACCAGTCATTAATCCAGCCCACAGGCATCCTTCTAATCCAGAAAAGTGTCACAAGATCTGGACCCTTTCTGAAATTAAGGTTTTAAATTAATTAATGCAAGTTGAATATAACCATGTGCCAGATGCTTTCATATATTTTATTTTAGTTAAAATTCCCAGCACCTGTTATCCCTTTTTAATAGATAAAACTATCGCTCTGAGAAAAAGTAAATTTAAAACTAGTAAATGCCAAAGCGGTAACAGGAGCCCAGGTCCTGTGACTTCAAATTCATGGCCAATACCACACATTGCACTGGGATCTTCTCAAAAGATAAAAATGCATAATTGGATTTATGCTGGCTCTTATCAATCGTCATCTACTCTCCCAAATATCTAGTGAATGAATTAGTCCTTTGATTAGAGATTTTTAACCTGAGGTTTATGACAACTCGAGGGAATCCAAGGATAGACTTGTATGAACCCCCTCAAAGTTTGTGAAAAGTGCCATGTGTTGCATGTTGCACATTTTTTTCTGAGATTAATATACATCCAAATCTCAAAAGAACCATAGCTTTAAACAAGAACAACTTAAGACTTAAAAAACTCTCCATGGAACATAATCATCATTCACCTTTCTGTCTAGAGTTTTGGGATGCACATATTTCTCTCTTTAGAGAATCAAAACTGAATTCTCTCATCTCTAGTTTCCCAAAGCCTATCCCAAAGCCTCCATCATTCTCTAGAAGCCCTTAGAAATCTCACCTGCTGGTCCCTTCTGAGGCCACTGGGTACCTTCTCTGATATCAAAAGACACCAGCTTCTATTTGTGACATCAGTTTATCAACAGGCTCTTAGAAGCCGACCTCTCTTGGCCTTCAGTATTCTCTTCCCATACCAGGTTTAGCCTAAAAAGGATTCCTTTGCCTTCATAAAGCCAAAGCACAATTGCAAAAGGCCTTTCATGGAGTTTTTCCTAGCATTAGACAAGGTTAGGATAGATTCAAGTAGCAATAAGAGAAACCCATCAGTGGCGATGTGGATTGGAGAAAGAGCTGGTAGACCCAGAAACATGGGCATTATCTCAAATACCTAGAAAGTCTAAATTCTTCCTTTGTTAAATAAGTGGAAGACTATGCCTTTTCCTGATAATGAGTTGATCTTCATCCTTCTTTCTTAACCAATACAGAGAATGAGCAACAGTTCAAAATGACATATGCTTTTGTATCATTGTCATCCTAGTCAATGCCTGAACACAATAGACACTGACAAGAACTGCACGAGAATTCACAAGACTTCACTGAGCATCCTGGTTGGGTGCAGGCTCTAAGGATGCTAAGACAAAAAGAGCTGATTCCTGCTCTCGAGGAGTTTACAGAACAGTGGAGGGCAGATAAGTAAATAGATAGTGGCAATAAATAATGGTAAATGGTCTTATAGAGTGAATCAAGGGAGCTCTGGGAGAATATAGGAAGGCTACCTAATCCATTCAGGAGGATAGGGAGCAGATGGTCTGGGTCATCGCCAAGAGAAAATGGCTCTAGGCTGAGTCTTTAAGGAAAAATAAAGTTAGACACAAACCTAAGAAAAAGTTGAGGAGAAAGTCATGTCTGGTAAACAGTTGAATATACCTAAACTTACACACAATGTGCATAAAGTATACATTAAAATGTGCATAAAAGGTGGAGAGAGAGTGAATGGTAAGAGATGAGATCGAAGAGAAAAGTAAAAGGCAGGTCGCAGAGAACGTGTATACACTATTCTTATACACTCAAGGAAAAAAACATGAATCCACTGAAGACTTTTCCAAAAAGATCTACATGATCGTACTGCATTTTAGAAAGAGCTTTTGGACACAGTACAGCAACAAAAGTGGGGGCCTGGGGATGGGCAGCGCTGCCTCCAAATGAGACTAATGTGAAGGGACGGCCAGAAGAGAATTTAGGGCGGCACTGACTTAAACTGAGTAGCAGCAGAGATGAAAACACAGGTATGTGTATCAATCGTATTAAGCGGGTAGAGCAGATAGGACTTGGTGACTGATTAGGTGTCCTGAGTGAAAGAGAGAAAGTGACCCAGGATTACTCTGCTGTCTGGCTTGTACAACTGGCGATCCGTTTGAGCGGAGGAGAATGAGAGGAGGAGCGGGCCTGCAGAAGGAGGGAGAAGACAAATTCGGTTTCAAGGACGCTGACTTTAAGGTGCTCCATGATCCATCAAAGTGGAGATGCTCTCTATACAAGGTTGGTATCTAGGAGAAAACTAAGGATAGGCTGTAGATAAGTATGTGGGGGCGGAACATGGCAATGGATGAGATTATCCAGGGGGACTACAGGACGAAAAGGGAGGAGAGTCCAGGAACAGGAGACACAAGACTGATGAAGGGAAGACCCTTAAAAGCATTCAGTAGTAATTCAAAAAGTCAGGGTAGAACCAGAGACGTGGGATATCACTGAATCTGGGACAGAGGGAAAAAAAAAAATACAGAGAATGAGCAACAGTTCAAAATGACACAGGAGACTAGAAGATCAGGGCGGGAAGGCTGAAGGAGCTCTGTGATTTAGCTATCAAGAGGTCTGGGGTGGCCCTGACCTAGGTTTGTCTTCGGCAGTGAAGACAGTTAACTGGATGTGAAGGAGGAATAACTGGACACTGAGGACATGAGTGAATGTCAACGTTTCAAGAAAGTTGGTGGGAAAGAGGAGAAAATGTAGATGGCTTTTTTAGCTCAAAAACATATCTAATAAACGGAAGTGTGGATGACCTCCTATCCTCCGCGGAATTGGGTGTGTGATAAACACATAAACAAACCAGAGTTGGCTCTTCCCTTGTCCTGCTGAGCTCTAGAAAGGCTTTTGTTTTCATTGCCTTTATCAGTAAGAAATGGCTCTGGGGTTAACCTGTTAAAATGAAACCAGAGTGTGGCAAGGCAGCCACCCGGAAACCCTTTGACCCACCGCTCGCACCTGAACACAGGAGGTGCCCACTGTCCCTTCTGACCCGCCCCACCTGCTCTGTTTGCCCTGGGAGATTTCCAGGTCCAGATCAAAAGCACTCCTACTCAGTCGAGACCCCAGGCTCCTTCGACTTATCCAAAATTAGCCAGGTCCGTTTGAAAGGCTTGTTCAAATAGCTAAGTACAAAGGGCCAAGAGACTGGCCGCGCCGGCTCTGTGCACGTCAATCACCGGCTTCCCTTTGTGGAGCCCGCAGGGGGACCCTGGCGTGCAGAAGGGGCTCCCTCCATCTGCGAGATGATTCTATTTCCTTTGGATCCCAGAAAACATTAATGAAACAGATGGCTTTAAAAATCCACATCCTTCTTGCAAAGCCCTTGTCCAACAGGTAATAAACAAAACGCCAAGCTGCCTCGCAGCCCCACGAGGACACAGCTCGCAGCGCCCTGTGACTGGCTGTGCCCGAGCGAGCTCCCACTTGGCATGGGTTTGAGACTCGCCCCCCGCCCCTCTCTGCGAGTTCTACCGGCTCGTTTTCCGGAAAAAAAAAAAAAAAAGAGAGAGAGAGATACAGATTTGCAAACCTAAACATTCCCTGGCAATGAAAACTCGGAATGAGTTAAGCTCTGCATCCTGCGCGCCTGGAAACTGCTCCAACTGAGTGCACGGGAACGCAGCCCACCGGGGACCGCTTTCCGGTGTATCCGGAGGCCCTCTGCAAGACTTCTCGACTGACAGAACAGCAGCTTGGACCGGGGAGCCCCAGCCATGGAGGACCGGAAGAGAGAGGCGCCTACCGTACCCGATCGGCGTGGCGCGTCATGCTGCGGGCGTCTGGCTGCCTGGTCCCGCCCGGGCGCTGCGGACGCGGCCTCTGGCGGGGCCG
>NW_006439568.1:7191368-7216736 GCF_000325575.1 Pteropus alecto | reverse complement strand
CCTGGACGGCTGCCCCGGGCTGCTCTTGTTTGCACTGGGCCGTTTGCTTTGGGGATTTTTCCAATGCAGATGTAATCAGGGGGCCGCTGTCCCGGGGGACAATGATTCCATTGGAAGCTGGCCTTTGACAAGACTCACACATGACCTTTGACTAAAATGGCTTTGGCGAAGGAAAGTGTCCGGAGGCTGAGACGCGGCATCCAGGGCAGCGGTCCGCGCTCCCACCCCCAACAGTGCCAAGTTAATTTTTCATCTCGTAATCTTTCAAGGAGAGTCCCTGGGAGGTTTGATTTGCCATTTCTCCTTAATTCTGCGGGACTTTTCCCGTTTCCAAAAGGATTTTGCTGCAGAAATTTCCTGCTGTGTTGTTGATGAGTTCCCGGAATTAGCATATCCAGGTTAAACTAGGCAGGCCTATACGGTATAAATTCCTCTAACGCTCTCTCAGGAATAATATCACCTTTTTTTTTTTTTTTTTTTTTTCCTAGAGCAAGCTACAGTTTACAAAGGGCTTTTCACAATCATGCTCTCATTGGGCGGGGGGAGGGGGAGCTCTGCTATCACTGCCATTTTAAGCAGAAATAATAAACAGAAGCTCCAGAAAAATAAGATATTTACCCAGTCACCCAACCAGAAAGTGAAGTCTAGATCCTCTGGATCAGCATCCTGTCCACATGCACAAACCACCCAGCCACACTAAACGGTAACACATAAACACATAGCATGACAAAATGATAATACATAATAGAAAGTAACAGCAGCTATAATTATTTTAATTTTTTGAATTATGAACGTGACTGTTAGAAATTGTTTTAATATAAGAGCTGTTTTGGTTATTGATACTCACACATATCTTGAATTTACTAACTACTTTTTTTGTTGTTGTTGTCTAAATTTTTCCCTTTACTGGATGCTAAAAGGATGCTACGGGACTGAGGATGGCCACTCTGAGGTATGAGTACAAGCCAGGGCTCCCTGAGGCTGCTACCAGAGTCCATCCCTAGCTACCATCAGAGCCTTTTCCTCTATTTTTTGGGGGGGAGGGGAGTTCCTTCCAGATGGTGATATGCTAGACAAAAGCGAACTGGGATGTGAGATCGTCAAGTGAACCCTGAAAGCGGAGTCAGCATCCCAAACTTTCAGTGTAATGAGGAAAGGTATGATGGAGGTCTACAGAGACGCCCTAGGGCCGCCTGGTGTGTTAGGTGGTATTCTCATTTTTTTTTTTTTTTTCAGCTTAGGGAAGGGGAAAAGGGCGATACTCACAGTCAGTCTGGAAGAACTGGAAGGACTCTGCCAAGAGAAGGACATCACCAACCCAGACAACACCAGGTACAAAAGCTGCCCTGGTGCCTTGGGCAAACTGAAAATAGTTCCTGCAACCAGGAGCACAGGGTGTGGGAGGCTGTGTCTAGAGAGGAGGGTGTGGGTTTGGACTCTGACCAGGTTCCTGTGTCACTCTAGTTAATGTGAATTTCACCCTGCAGTGCCCAATGGGTTAATATAACTGGCCCTGGGTTATCAACTCAGAAGAAAAGGATGCAGGAGTCAGATGCTGTTCTACAACAAGAAGAAATACACATGTCGACCCAAATGGTGGATTGTGCACATTAGCTTCATCAGACAAGTGCAATTTATTCTTCCTAGCTACAAAAATGTGAATAATACATTTAACCTCACTCTGCCTCAGTTTACTCTCCAGTTAAATGGCAATTATGGGATATGCTATGAGGATTCAATAAAATTATATAGGCAAAACCCTTTGCCTTTCTTCTAACATACAGAACTGTTCGATCAAAGGTAGCTGTTATACCTTAAGGTAATTTAATATGTGCAGTGTTCCCATGGAGTAACGAGAATGCCTTTTTTTCTTCCAGTTCTGTCATTCCCTACTTCCTACCATACTTTTGGCTTTTGATTATTAGAGTTTGTCCTTCGTTCCTTCCAATGGCTGTGTGTCAGCTCCTTCTCGACATTACTTCCTCCATGTCACAGACTAGACTTTAATATCCGTTTCAATCTTTCTCTCCTTCTGCCTCAGTTTGTTCATGTCCTTATTTGTTCTACCATTGCCGTACCCATCTGCAGAACCCCCACCCGAGAGGTAGTTGTCTGCTAGAGCGACACATCATCACACACTGGCACCACCATTTCTGTGTGATCTGCAGCCTCAGCTGGGTGCCCAGCACCACTGGATTCCATACACGTGTCCCTGGTCAGCCCACCTCTGCAATTACACAAAGTTACTATTCCCAGCTCTTCAGAACGCTGAGCCCACTCCCAGCTGGCTTTCTTTCAGCAAACCACCTCCGCTTTCCAAAACGCACAGCAGCTACTAGAAGGGAACTGTGCTTCCTGCCCCTGCACCAGAAAACACATTTCCAGTGTCAACCGCTTCCCTCCCATCGCACAGGTGCCCCTCTTTCCGTGTGCTGTGGATTCCCTCTCCTCAGTGTCCTCTAGAGCATTCTTTTATGAACCATCCTCCTATCTTTCCATTTCTTCTCTACTGATTTCATTAGTTCATTTATTCAGTCTACATTTATAAAACAACCAGTGTATGCACTCAGCATCATTGATTCTGGGCATAAAAGGATGAATAAAACACCACAACCTGTAAACACATTCAAGACCCTCCCCCTCCCACATAATGAACTACATTTTGCTAATGTTGTCTGAATATGATGAGCCTGTCCCTGGTAACAACAGCGCGCGCATATGCGCACACGTACCATATGTGCCCACCGCCTGAAACATACTTTCCATGGATCTTCCAAGGTCAGCTCCTTCGTTTGAACCCTTCCTGACCAGCCAAAATAGAGAACTGTTCTCTCCCTTGTTATTATTAACTGTTCACTTTCTCTATTTCTGTCACGTTTATCCTCTGCTGTAATGAGAGACCCCTCTGTCGGCTTACTTCCTATTTTCTGTTGTTTCCACCAGTCTGACCCTTCATGAGCGCTGGGACTCTCATCCCAGAGCGCACCTAGTAGGCTCTCAGAAAAAAAATTTGTTGATTGTAAACTCCTAAGTGTCACGACCATCTTTGCTTTAATCTCTTTTTCTCCGTCTCCATCGTACAGCCTGCTCATTTTCTACATTGACTACAAATAGAATTTCCTGAGGAGTTTTGAAAACTCCTGATGTCCAAAGCACCCTCAGACCAGTTATTCAAGGAGTGAGACTGAAGTATCAGTTTTTATAAGCTTTCCGGGCAATTCTAAAAGCCAGGCTTGAGACCACTAACCTAACCTCTGCCTGACACATAGGTGATGCTCGATAAAGAAATGAATGGATGAATGAATGATGTGAGGAATGGAGTCATTTAGCTCCTGCTTGTCATTCAGTCCTCTTCTCCTTGGTCTTTCCACACATAATCTGTTTTCCAGGCAAACAAACCCCCAAACAAGCTCTGTGCTGTTGTTTCCCCAAGTTTTCATTTGCTGCCAGCTCTACCAAGAACACCTGCACCCCATCTTGGCTACCTTAGCAGTTTCCCTGCTGGACCACCTGGTGAAATCTGGGTTCGGGCTCAATAGCATCTCCTCTGGCAGGTCTTTCTCAAAGGGCTATGGGGCTCCTCTCTCCTTGCACACATCCTGATTAGTCAAAACGCTGCTTGCTGCTGTGTCATGATGGTCCTTGTCACCTCGTATCCCCCTGTGCTGCAGATCCTCCAGCCAGAGATGGCATTCTGCAGATACTGTGAAATGAATTCATAAATTAATGGATTAACACATTGAATGAATTTTTCAAGAGAGGCTGTATGTTTTTTGTCTGCTTGCTTGCTTGTTTAGGTGTTTTATTTTACAGCTTTATTGAGCTAAAAATCACATAAAACACAATTCTCAATTTAAATTGTATAGCTCACTGGTTTATAGGATATTCACAGAGTTAATCCTCGCCACGGTCAATCCTAGAACATTTTCATCACTCCAGAATGAAACCTGCTCATAGTCACTCCCCGTGTTTCCCCACCACCCCAGTCCTAGGTAACCACTACTCTACTTTCTGTCTCTCTACATTAGCCTATTCTAGACATTTCATAAAAATGGAAGCATATAACAACTGGTTTTTGTTTGTTTGTTTGTTTTTATATGCACGATTGGCATCTAGTTCCATTTTTGAAGACTTATTTAGCCACAAGCATCCCTTTCACACTGAACCAATGTGGCAGAATATGGGCTCTGGTAGAGATCTTGGAGGACTAACTAAGGCAGATTTCACAGACTATATTATACAGCAACCTGGTAAATTATCCAAACTCTTGACCTGGGGGAAGGAGGATAGAGAAGCGTAGATACACCTGTTACCATAGAAGAAAAGGAAATGGGGTGGATTCCAGGATGGCTCCTCTTGGCCTCAGCAGCCCTGTCCCACTGGGACCATTGAGGCAGGACTTCCTGTGGCATAAAGACCCCACAATGAGGGCAAACTGCCCAGGTCAGACCCTAGCTTTGCCATGTATTAGCTATAACTCTTTAATCCGTGCTTCCTCATCTCTAAAAAGAGGATAAAATTTAATTCCAACCTTAGAAGCGCCACATCATCTTACTGTTATAAAGATTAAATTAGGGGGTGCGTAGCAAGTGCATAGCACAGCACCTGGGACATTATAAACACCTGATAAATATTTATGCTATCGTAGTTGTTAAAGTTTGACCATAGCTGTTTATACATTGTTGTTCTAAGTAAAATTCAATATGGAAAGAGGGTTCTGGTGCTTTAAAAAAATAATGCAAACTGTTATTCTAGGAAACTTCATATACCATGCAGATATCCACTGCCAGATTGTCATCTGTGTTCTGCTTGATGAGAATAGGGACAGTGGCAAGACTTAGCTGAAGCTGAAGAGTAATTGTTAATTGTTAAGTGTGTGTGTGTGGAGGGGAAGGGTGGGTTAGGTCCATTCCTGGCATAAAAGCTGATGGAAAGAACCTAGTTTCTCCCAGCAGACAATCATCAGCACCACTAGCAGGAAGAAAATGTTGGCTCCATGGACCTTGGGTCTTGTCTGTTCACCTGCACTTTTCTCCAGTGATTTCTTTATTTTCCTTCTACAGTTCTCATGTGGCCTGAAATCAGAACTTGGTTGGCTGACCCTTGGTAGGCAGTCCAGTGGTCAAACACCGCCATCTGTAGCATGTGGCCATGGGATATAACGCTTTTGCTACCAACCGATCAGACAATTATAGTGCCAGTTCCAGGAGAGCCATTCTTGCATGAAAGCATCGAGTGTCTAGTTTGAGTTATGGAAAGCAATTAGTGGGCCTTCATCTGACTTCCACTGCTTTGAATGGTCTTTGCTGCACAACTGGCAAACTTCTGTTCAAATTCAACTCAACTGTCTATCTTTCTTGCCTTCCCCACCGCTGTGATCCCATAGCTCCCTGTACATTCCTGTGGGATAGTGCCTAGATGGTGTCCAGTTATCACCTGGGTCTATGACCATCTTCTCTGTCGGACTGTGAACAAATAAGACAATGCCTCTTTCATTTATCTCTGTCTCCCATTAATAGCCCCGGGCCAACACATAGTGCTCATTCCTCCAATTTTACAGATATATGTTGAGATCGTACTGTGTACTTATACTTCGAAATGCAAATATTTCATAGAAGCGTGGGATTTTTAAGTCTGAAAGGAATTTTGAGACAGCCCAGAGAAGGCTATCTTCTCGAGTTTCCCAATACCTGAGAAGGGAAAATACTGGGCATAGAATTCACCTCTCCTGACACCTCATTCTTTTATGGCGTGGATTTTTCCTTTGGTTAGAAAGAAAAGAAATGTTTTAACATGGTTAGAAAACTAGAGAAAATGCGAATGATTATTTTGTTCATTCGTGGTTTTTCCAGCTCAAGCTCCAGCCCTCCAAGCACCCCTGAGTTGGTGATTGAAGATAATAACACAGACCAACCAAAGCCTGCATTGTGGCTAATGCCTCTACTGTCTGACTCTCTGTACTAATCACACCCCCGCCCAGCTGCTCACATCGCACCCACGCTAGGCCAGGCCGGGCCTGTAAAACTTTAACTTGGTGCAATTGTACAACCATAAAAGCTCCAGTCGCTTTTGGGGCTAATGAATGAGATTCTTCAATTGCCTTGTGAGAGTGTTTCCAGTGGGAGGGAAAACAGAACAAATTGTCACAAACAAATGTCCCCATTAGGTTCAGAGGAGGTTATTGTACAACTAAAGGACATAGGAGACACTTATTTGGACCAGGTTAGGGTGCAAACAGAATCTTGTTCTCATTCTCTTATTATTTTGTGGAATATTTACTGTTACGAACCCTTCTGGAGGTAATGGATATGTTTGTTACTTTGATGGTTTATATATATGTCCAAATTCATTGAATTATATACATTAGATATCTGTATTTTTTAAAATATCAATTATACCTCAATAGAACCTATTTCCTCATTGAGTCAAAATCATGGTCCAGCAAGTCCAGTGATTGGTGTCTCTCACAAAGGCAGACTTTTGGTAAGAAAAAGAAAGACTATAATTCCTACCCAGCTCCTTGAAGGCTGATGCTGAATTTCCCTTAATTACTTATGATGGCATTGACTCCAATAAATGACACTACTTTAGGTAAGGTCACCATCATCTCTCACCTGGACCACTGAGGAGGTAGCCTAACCACCCTCCTTAACTCCAATTTGAAGTCTAACATATCTTCTGTGCTTCAGCCAAAGAGATTCTCCTAAAATTCTATCCTGACTACCTACTTCATCTGCTTAATATCCTGCATGGTTTCCCTTTGTCTCGAAAATAAAGCATGAACTCCTTGATATAGTTTTGCAATAACCTGATCAAGGTTGCTGCCTGTAGAAAAAGGTTTCTAGCTAAGGAGTTGAGTGAGCAGGAACCCAATCCATGTTCTCCCTGCTAAGCCATGAGCCCTGGCACTGGCCAACTTCTGCCTATGACCCAAAAAGATCTGGAGGTGTCCCCTAGAGCAGGGGCCCCCAACCCCCGGGTCATGAACTAGTACTGATCCATGGCCTGTTAGGAACTGGGCCTCACAGAAGGCAGTGAGCTGCTGGCAGGCGAGCTAAGCTTCATCTATATTTACAGCTGCTTCCCAGTGCTAGTATCACCACCTCAGGTCCACCTCAGATCATCAGGCTTTAGATTCTCACAGGAGCACTGGTCCCTGGTGCTAAAAAGGTTGGGCATGGCTGCCTAGAAGGCCTATTACTTGCTGCTGTGGGCCGATCTCCCCTACACCCTAACCTCAGCACTATAATCTCACCATGTTAGCATCTCACAATTCTCCCTCTGTCTTGCTTCTGATCCTTTGCCCATATTCTCCTCCACTTGATCTCCTTTTCATTCTTCCCTTCACCTCAGTAAGTCACATTCTTCCTTTTGCTCTCCACTTAAGCTTCACCTTTTCTGACCCTCTTGGGCTGGATTAGGTGCTCCTAATATGTGTTCTCAAAGTACCATGTGTTTTTCATAACGGAGTGCTCATTCTATGGTTTTATTATTGCCTATTATTCCCCTGAAAGCAGTGACTATATCGTGGTACTCTGTAACCTCTTTATCTAGGTGTTCAGTAGATATCTGTTGATTAAAGAAATGAATGAATGAATGAATGGATGCACACATAAATATGTTAAAAAACTTGTGTTTTTTGAACTTGTGTTTCCAATGAACAACACATTTCGACTGAAAAAGCTCCCAAAGCTTATAATCTACTGTCCTATAAACAGTCCCCGCTTATCTGCAGTTTCACTTTCTATAGTTTGAGTTATTTGCAGTCCAAAAATATTAAGTGAAAATTTCAAGAAATAACGCATAAGTTTTAAATTGCGTGCCATTCTGAGTAGTGTGATGAAGTTTTGTGCAGTTCCACTCTGTCCTGCTTGGGGTGTGAATCATCCCCTTCGTTCAGTCTATCCGGGCTGTATACGCTTCCCGCCCACTAGTCACTTAGTAGCTTTCTTGGTTATCAGATTGACTGCAGTATCACAGTGCTTGTATTCAAGCAATCCTTGTTTTACTTAATAATGGCTCCAAAATGCAAGACTAGTGACAATGGCAATTAGGATATGCCGAAGAGAAGCTATAAAGTACTTCCTTTAAGTGAAAAGGTGAAATTTTGGTGCTATCTGTGGTTACAGGAATTTTGGAATCTCCTACGGATAAAGAAGAAACTACTGTATTTGTCTTAACTGTATTTTTTTTTCTGTCATCACAGAATGCACTTGAAAAGACGCAATTAGGATATGCCGAAGAGAAGCTATAAAGTACTTCCTTTAAGTGAAAAGGTGAAATTTTGGTGCTATCTGTGGTTACAGGAATTTTGGAATCTCCTACGGATAAAGAAGAAACTATTGTATTTGTCTTAACTGTATTTTTTTTTCTGTCACAGAATGCACTTGAAAAGACAGAGATCTAGGAATTGGGAACTCATCTCAGATCATCCGAAACCACGGTTTTCCTTTTTTTACAGACAAAAAAATACCAGAATAATTTCTTTTTAGTCTTGATGGATGTTTCCAAATGAAAAAAATGCTGCTGTTGCTAAGATGTCTTCATTCATGGTCTGCCTACCCTCCCCAACATGGCACCCAAGACAACAGGGTAGAAGGCCTTGAACGACTTACTGAGGGTTTGGCATTCATCCTGCAGGTGATGAGGAGTTCATGAAGGGTTTTAAGCAGAGGAGTGACACAGTCATATTTGTGTTTTGGGTAATTGCTCTAGCAGGGCTAAGAAAGACAAGCGTCCTGGGGGCAGGGATGTGAGAAGGGAAGCCACTAGCAAGAGGTGATGAAGGTCTGGACCAGGGGAGGGATCATGGCGGTGGCGATGAGGATATAAAATCAAGAAACATTTAGGAGCGAAAGTCTCTTGGACTTGATTAAATCTGGTTGTAACGGAGGGAGAAGAACAGGGATGATTCCAGGGTTTCTGGCTTTAGCGACTAAGTTGCTCAAAACTGTGAAGATAGTGAGTTCACTTTAAGATGTGTTCAGTTGGTTATGGACTTTCAAAAGAAATAAAGGTAGGAACTAGCTCCATATACCCAGATCCCAACATCCCTTACACACAGTAGGTGCTCAAAACGTTTCTTGAATTGAACTGAAAGTGCAGCACATCCTACTTAACAGAATTTTCAGTATCTAATTTCAACTTTGTCTTTTGTCAAATTTCATGCAAAGACCCATATAGCCACACTGCTCTAATAGTCACATTATACATTTATCCATGTGACAAGCTAAGACATTTCAACCCCCTGGAAAGTATGACTAAGAAAAATTTTACTGCAATAATAATTTGCACTAAGCGGTGGAAGGAGTCAGGAAAGGGGATAGTTATTATAGCAACCACAAATTGGTCCAGGCTACACTTGGCTTTCAATTTCACTACAAATTTCAGAGAAGCCATAAAAGATTCAAGTGAAATCTGGTCAGTTGATTAGAAACATTTGAAGGAACCCCAAGCAGGCACGTGTTTCGCATTTCCTGCTCCGAAGTTTGCCAAGCATTAATCATCACCCTCGCTATATTATTCCAGAAAACAGTCACTCCAGCTGGCCTTTTGGAAGGACAGGACTTGGGTCAGGAGAATGTCCACAAATCCAGGACTTTCAGAGACAGAGAATTAGCAGATAAATGCCATGCAGTGGGGAGGTCGCCACACCCAAGTTTCCCCACGCCTGCTCCTTCTGTTACCCTCTGTGCCCCGACCCTCAGCCCGGCCCATGCTCATTTCCACATCACGGGAGAAGAGGGCATTTGGGGATGTAGCCTCTCAAGTGAGAACACTGTTGCTTCATCCTGAACCGCCCCCTCTCCCCTAACACAGATTCCAGAATGAAAGAGGCACAGGCTTTGGAGCCAGAAAGTCCCAAATTTAAAACCAAACTCCACCATTTACTCCGCATAATTTACTTAACCAATCTGAGCCTTCGATTTCTTCATTTACAAAACAAGGGAAATAAGACCGATTTTGAAGGCTGAAGACCAAATGAGGTAATTTATGGAAAACACCTACATGAATGTGTGATGTTAGTAAATGTGTGTGGACCCTTCTTGTCCTCTTCTTTCTGTATGATAAGACCCGTCCACACAAGTGTGGAGCCCAAACTGTCACTGAACACAGTTCCCACTCATGGAAGTCCCAAAGGAATGGGTCCAATTCACCCAGCAATGGAAGCCTGATTCCTCTAGTCCTCCTGTCGCTCACAGAGCAGGTAAGATGACAACAGATGTGGCCTTCCTCAGATGAATGCACTATGAGAGCAAGGATGGAAAAGCTAATTTCGCCTGGAACAGCCAGGTCAGACCTCATAGATGAAGCATCATTTGAACTGGGCCTTAATGGATGAATAAAATTTTCTGGAAGAGAATCAAGGGCATTTCACACAAAAGGGATAAATAAATAAAGACATGAGGCCATGATGGGTTCGAGAAACAATAACTGGTTAGATGTGAGTAGAGAAGAGACAAATGAGAGAAATGCTGGGAGACAGGGCGGCCAAGGTCAACTGGAGTAGTTTACCAAGACACTCATGCTAGGTGAAGCTTCTGGACTTAGTCCTATAAATAATGCAAGATCATTAAGAAGATTTGAAATTTTCTTTTTTGCATTTTATTGTACAGATGCTTCTAGACTTACGATGGGGTTATGTCCCAGTTAAACGCCTTGTAAGTTGAAAATATCATAAGTTGAAAATGCATTTAATACATTTACCCTACTTAAACTTGCTCAGAACACAAGATCCAAAAACACGCTGGCAACACAGTACACTGTAGGTCATTGGTTACCCTCACGATCGCGTGCCTGACGGAGCTGTGGCTCACTGCCACTGCCCAGCATCATAAGAGAGGATCATTCCACATACTGCTAGCCCAGAAAAAGATCAACATTCAAAATTCAAAGTACAGCTTCTACTGAATGCCTATCGCTTTTGCACCATCGTAAAGTGGAAAAAAAATTTAAGTTGGGAACCGTCTGTATTTTGTTTTTAGCTTTTTCTATTCTCAACATGAAAACCACACACATAGTGAAAAAATATACAAACAGTATAAAAAGATATGATAAAGAAATGAATCCGTCTCTTCATCCCAGACTACTGGTCTACTCCACAGTATTAAGTCTTTATTCTCTCTCCTTCCAGAAATTTTGCATATAAACTCGTAAGTCTTTCTGTCAATGAATATTTATACACTGTATGGTACATGCTTCCCTCTCACTCTACAATGTATCAACAGAGATCTTTCCATTTCAGCATATTCAATTTCACCTTAGTATTTTAATAGCTGTGTGGTATGCCACACATCAGATTGTTGCATCTTTTCTTTAATTCTTCATTGATCATATTTAACTTGTCCCCAATTGTTTATTATTACAAATGAGGCTGAATCCATCCTTGTACTTACATCTGTGCAAATATGTGAGTATTTCTGCAGGAAAAAGAACTACTAAAAGCAGAATTGCTGGATCACAGGGTATTTAATTTTAAAATCTGAGAACTGTTTTCAACTTGCCCATTAAAAAAAATACCAATTTGTACTCCCACCATTAGAGTGTGACTGTATATATTTCCACATACCCTTGACATAATTTTGTTATCGAACTTTTAAATCTTAGCCAATATGAGAAGTTAACCTTTTAAAATTTTTTTTTTTTTGACGTACATTTCTATAACGGGGTGAAGATGAGCAACCGCTAATGTTTATAAACCACTTGCACTTCTTTCTCTAAAAACAGCTTTTTTATTTTCCTTGCCAATTTTTCTATTAGTTTGTGGTCTTTCCTTGCTGATTTATAAGAGCTCTTTATATAGTAAGAAAATAGGCAAATTAACCACGATTTCATTTATGGCTTCTGGGCCCTAGCCAGTTCTTAGAAATATCTCTTCCACTTTAATATTATTTTAAAATCTACCCATGTTTTCTTTTATATTTTTATAATTTCCTATTTTATGTTTACATTTTTTATCAATCACGAGTCTGTTTTGCTATAGGGTATTAGATGTGGATTTTATTTTATTATTCATTGTGTCTTTTAACAGATAATTTTACCCCCATTTAAATCTATTAATATGATAGACACGTTTTCATTTCTCTTAGTTTTCTATTCTAATGCTTCCTCTGTCTTCTAATTTTTGTTACATAGTCTATTTTGATCCTCTTTGATATATTTTCTTTTTCCTTTTCTTTATGGAGAACTATTTGATGGAAGAGCAAGGAGCTCTGCCTGGCAGACAATGAAGCCTTGTGTATCAGAAGTGTTTGGTTTGCATGCATCTGCCTGTATATCTCAGTTGACTCAGATATGACTGTCACCTACCATCTGTACTGTGCTCTCGCTCTGAGAATTCTTGTGAACATGGCACATCTTCGGGATTCTGTTTCAGCTCCACTTCCCATGACACTGCACAGTGTGGATCAGGGACATGGGCACATTCCCAGTCCACCTACAACCTGGCACGTTGCTATTTCAGGTACAATTGGCTCTTCAGTGATGTGTTGTCTCTGTTTGGAGACCACTGTGGAAATGTGGATTTACTATAAGGTTCTTCCCTATTAGATCCAAATTTTACTGTGTTCAGTGCTTGGGATAGTGGGCATTTTCTAAGTTCTTTGAAGGTTAAACAACTTTTTTTTCTTTTTCTTTTTCTTTTTTTTTTTTTGTGTCAGTTAGTTGTTAGAGGTAGAGTTGGGGTAAAATAAGCTCCATTGTCCTGTGTTAGCCAGAATTTCTTCATTTAAGATAGTTAAGCAAGAGAGACTATGTTGACCTAAAACTCATTATGAGTTTGACAGATGGACTGGAGGGGGAAAGAAAATGGAGGCAGAAAAATCCATTAGGAGGCGAGTGTGGTCATTGAAAAGCGAAGTGAGAAGAAGTGGACCGGAAATAGGGTGATGGTCGCAGTAACGGGGAGGAGGGAAAGTCTGGGAGAAATTCTGCAGGCTGAATGAACAGGCCTTGGTGACTGATTGAAAGGAAAGGTTAGGGTAAGTGGAAAAGAAGGAGGACACTCAGCGGGTGGCCATGCAGAAGCTGAGAGAGGGAACGGAGCAGAGGGGAAAGTTCCATTTTGAAAATTTTGAACTTCCTGGGACATTCAGAAGAAGGTATGAAACAGGCTGTTGGAAACACAGAACTGAGACTCAGGAACGAGTCCTGGCAGTAGGTGTGGCTTTAGAAATCTCCCGCAGATTGGACGCCGTGGTGGTTACAGCCACGAAACAGATTAATTGGCCAAGAAAGACAATATAAAGTAAGAGAAGGGTGGAGATGGATGCCAGAGAACACTAGTCTTTTAGGAGCTGGTGGGGAAACCTGAGTCCACGAAGAACAGAAATGTAAAGGTAGGAAGGAAACAAGAGACAGAAGCATTACGGAAAACAACAGGAGAGAGCAGCAAGAAAGGATGTACAGTTAGAAGTGTCGCACGGTGAAAAGGGTTATAAAACAAGCACTAAACGTTGTCCATTGTTTAGCAACTGGGGAGAGCATTTTGGGGAGGAAGGAAGGAGCCTGGAGGGGAAGATGACAAACTAATATTGTCTCCAATACACTGGTGTTTTGCACAGGCGTTTCCAGTTAATCTTCCCAAAACCCCCCAGAAGAGGAAACAAGCTAAAAGCCATTAAGTAACACTTGCACCGTCACCCAGAAGCGAAGGAGGCGGCTAGATTAACACATTCACAGCACCATCCTGTTTTCACTATGTTAACTTTCAAGTCAGATGATAGTCAATTAACAAATGTCTGTAGCCCCAAAAAATGTAGTAAGTTTCAGATCGTAGTTTGTTAGTGACTTTGATTACAAAATTGTTGCTGGATTCCTGTTACAAATTCTGGTGTCATGCAAAACATAATCACTGCACCCAGGACTGAGTTGGTATAGTGTTAGCTTACCGGCCCCCTCTTGTAAAAAAAAAAAAAAAAGACTTCGTTCATTGGCTTCGTTCTTGCCGTTGGTAAGTGCCCAGTAAATGGTAACTAAACTAACAGAGGTCACAAAATTAGTGGCTAAAGAAAAGTAAGGCAACACTGTAAATATCTTTATATTTTCCCTGCTCATTCTTTAATAGAAATTTCTTCATCCTGAGTTCCATATATTCATTTCCTACTACTCTGTGGAGAGATAAAAGTACAAACTTTCTTGACCTGAAAGTTTGTGTTGTAATCATTCTTTCTCAGGATACCATCTTCTCTCTTGAGTTCTGTCTCTCCCACAAGACATCATTGATCTTCAGTGTCGATACAGTGCTGGCCATATAGCGAGTGCTCAATGAATGTTTATTTTGCTGAGTTTTTTCCCAGGCCAAAGTCACTGCCGGTGGTTCTATAACTCATTTGCCTCTCTTAAAAAGAGCCTAAAAGTACCAAGGCTAGGGTACGTAATCGGTGTGTAACTTCATTGTTCGACTAATTCAAAACCAACCGACCAATGAAATCGTTTGGATGGGGTACCAGCAACTTTACTGTTTTCCTCAATATGGGAAAATGATATGTTTTATAGATATACTTATAATGGAAACGTATTGAAAGACTCCGGAATTCCTTTATACCATATCTGTCCAGGGTACTGAGCCTCCAAACACAGAGAAGCCTGTGGGTGATGGGATCCCCCAGGTGGCCACAGGATCAAGACCCATATACACAGAGACTCACAGCAGTGATTCTCCACACCAACTTGACTAGAAGGAAGGCATACCTCCTTGTTTCGACACTCTGGTGACTGCAGGTTGTGAGGCATGCATCTTCCAGCAGATGGATGCTATTATCTTTTACTAGACATGTTTTTGGATATGTATTTTCTTGACAGGGAAATTAATAAGAAAAAATGACAATCAACACTATCATTTATTGAATACTGCATATGTGCCAGGACTATGCTTAATTTTTCCAACAATCCTATGAGTTAAGTGCCTTCAACAAAGTCATACACATGCAGTATTCAACCGAGCCAGGGTACGATCAGATCTGATTATTATTAAACCTACAATCTTAACTATATGACTAGAGACCAATGCTCCTCCCCTAATTAAAAAAAAAAAAAAACAACTAAAATATTGCAGTGAAACATTTCTTTCAGGAGTTTGGAGTTGTGTCAGATCCTGCCACTTTTCTCTGATCTTCCCTCTCCTTCAATAAGTGAATCCCTGATATTTAGGGGAGCCTGTGGCCTCTGGAAAAACAAACAAACAAACAAACTACATTTTCCAGACTCTTTTGCAGCTAGCTGTGGTTGTGATTAAATTTTGGCTCATGTGCTTTAAGCAGAAGCGGTGTATGCATTTTCTTGGAAGTATTCCTAAAGGCTAGGGCATGTCATTCTTTATCACCCCCTTCCTTCCTGCTGTCTAGAATGGATGTGTTATCCAGCAGCCATTTTGGAATGAAAGTCACACAGCAGTGCAACAAGCAAGAAGGTGTTCAGATCACTTGTGCCATGAAGTACGGGCTACCACCTATGGACACCTTGAATGTGGGGCAGCAATGCATTTCTACTTGTTTAAGCTACTGCCTTTATTTCCTGTTTCCCACAGTTGAGCCTAATGCTAACCAACATAGGAGCCTTATGATGCTTTGTATTGTTACTGAATGTAAGTTAATTTAAGTTAAACTGGTCTTAGATATGCTACGTACTATAGATAGAAATGACTAAGATACGGTCTTGCTTCAAGGAGGATTTGATTTAGAAGGCGAGAAGAGACATGTCTATGAGGCTACAGTAAAGAGACTATCTGGTATGTGAGTAGAAATTTCTATGCGGAGTGTATTTTTAGCATGTTTTGGAGTCTTTATATCGAGTTTCCCTCAATGGATAACAGAGAAAGCATGGAATTTCATTTTTCTGTTGTCTTTGATGGGTTTTAATCCTTGCATACCGGTAGGTACTCAATAGTATGCTCTTCAACTGATCCACTACAGTTAAGTAACACTGAAAGTCTCGTTAGCTTCTTGTTGGAATCTCCAAGCCCCGTCCCATCTTCCTCCTGTGCAAAAGGAAGATAAAAACCCCATATTCCCTTCGCCTGTAAGATGAAGAGCTAGAAGCCCTTCACTGCTCTGTGCACAGTACAAACTCAGGACGCCCTGAGAGAAATCCTGGAGGAGGGGTCTCAGGCCCTTGGAGAATAAAGATGTGGGTTCCAGCTCCTGGCTCTGCCTTTGATTCCCTGTGAGCTCAGCAGATTGCCTCACCTTTCTTGGCCACAAAGTCCTTAATTGATAACAAATAACTAATTAATTATAAGAAAAGAGTTGGACTCAATGGCCTCTAAGGTTTAGCGCAAATGCTCTGTGACTCTATGACCGGAACGAGCCCTAAATAGGGAGTTGGGGAATGCTGAACTCACTGGGTTGATGACCTTAAGAGAGCTGTACAACAGCTGCTAACCTGAGGTTCTTCACCTGTAAGATAGGGAAGTTGAACAAGATGCCTTTTAATCGCTCACAGAGTTCAACTATTCTATGAATGCTTTATGCAAAATTATTCTTTCATGATGGAAAAAAGTCAAGTTAATAAGATTATTAGATTTTAAATCTATAGGTTATACTATTTAAAATAACCCCAATCTAGTGTTCCATGCACAATATAAGGGCTTTTTTTTTTTTAAACTTACTACCCTGTGAATAATAATAATATTGGCTCAGAGACAGAATTTTGCATTATCTTTCGTTATTTCACACAGGTTCTTATAGGTCATGATTAAGGTCAGAAATGAAAATGTCCTCTATGGAAACAGAAGTACCTATAACAAGCATAGAGGTTCCCGTTTATAACCATAACCAATAATCGTAACATCACGTTGTTCCCCTTGATCCCGAGTCAAAATGTTTTCTCTTATCCAAGTCCAAGCCATTCATCTATGTCCACTGGAATAAAGTCGTTCAGCATCATCTATCCCCTCTTTTAACACCCTTGAAATCCTCCTTTATAGTAAAACTCAGCCCAAGGCCAGCAAAGGATCATGTTTTTTTTTCCTTTTTTAGAGCTTGTACGACGTGTACCCATTTCCAGAGCAAGACAGTTTACGTAAACTCCAGGCAGTAACCAAGGACTTAATAAACAAAACAATCAGGGATGGTTAACACAGCATAGTGCCAAAAACTGAAAAATCACCATCTTTATCAAACATTGAAATCTTGAGTGAATGGAAAATTTTAATGCTTTGGCTGTTTTGAGCTGGTTTTCAATTTGTCAAGAGAACATATATTTATTTACCCATCGAAGGTAAACTTTAATAAAATAAATACCCCTAAGCTTTACCCCTTCTTGAATTGAGGCTAAAAGTTTGAAGCTTCATGTTATAGGCTGAACTGTGTACCCTCAAAATTCATATGTTGAAGTCCTAACCCCTACTACCTCAAAATGTCACTATATTTGGAAATACAGCCTTTAAAGAGGTACTTAAGGTCAAATGAGGTCACATGGATGAGCCTTAATCCGATATGACTGGTGTCCTTCTAAGAATAGATTAAGACACAGGTAACGCACAGAGGAAAGACCATGCAAAGACATAAGGAGAAGGCAGCCTTCTGGAAACCAAGGAGGGAGGTCTTAGAGGGAGCAACCTGATGACACCTTGATCTTGGACTTCTAGCCTCTAAAACTGTGAGAGAATAAATGTCCGTTGTTTAAGCCACCCCGTCTGTGGTGGCTTGGTATGGCAGCCCTACCCATCTGTTTCTGTCTCAGATTAACACAAATAGTGAGTCTCTGGGTTCTCTCAGCACTTGTCACATTACCTTGGACATTGTAAGCACCCCATTTGTTTGTAAAACAAATTAATAAATTTTTAAATGAAAGAACTTCTCACCTCGTCTTCCCACGCTTAATTCTCCATGAGGTGATGAATGGAAATAAAAACTCCAGCCGGTTTTTCTTCCGTTTTCCTCTCTCCTTTTCCCCTCAATCTCATGCCAGCATTTCCGTTCAAGTTCATGTTTAGTCTGTGATGGCAACCTATAGTCTTATTATATTGTTTTCATATATGTTCCGGATTTTTTTAGAATTTTACCCAAAAGTCAGGAAGTGATCTTAGCCTCCTGTGTATAGCCTTACAAGATGCTGGATTGGGGGTGGGGGTGGAATTTAAGAGTCAACTTCTAAGGCCTAAGGAAACTGATCCAACTTTGAAAGCTGAGGAACTGATAGGACCCAAAAGAATTACCTAATCGTCCGGGGCTCTATTTGCCCATTCTATGTCTTTTCTTTGAGCTCTGTTGGGTTGGATATTTACTTGCGCTCTTCCAGTCTATCTAAATTAATAGTCTCAATTATAAAATTTCTCTCCTTCCTACTTTGGATTTCAGCTCTTTATAAACATGTCTCCATGAGACCATGGAGCCATGTGAGTACGGGATCAATATCGCTTTGATCTTTGCGTGCCGCGCCTGGCCCACAAAGCGCTCAACAGAGTTGTTTCAATGACTGTGAACGAGCATCTCGAAAATATGCTGGCATTCATTCAATCAATTATTTATTAAGTGACATCGTCAGTGCAGGCGCTATGCCAGATACGGTGATACAGAAATGTCATCAAGAAGCTCCAGACCAAGTGACAGTGCCATGAGTGAATGGCACTACAGTGTGTGTGAAGTGTCATGGGAAAACAGCAAAATGAAAACCCAAACTATCAGAGGGCAAGTGCTCTCACCATTTTTCTCACGTCTCCTGGCTCTCCTTCAATTTCATACACTCCTGTAATATTGGACTCATTACAAAGAGCATTATTCATCTTATAAATTCCTGTAAGTCCAACTGTCTGAATTTCTTAACAGCCCAGCTTAACTTCTGTCTCCTTGGGGAAACCTTTTCTGATGACACTAAGGTTTTGTCTTCTCTCTGCCTTCCTTAGTCTTTACCACTCATTTACCAATAATTCCAAGACCACCTAAGGGACACTTCAGGGATTCACATGAAGTTCTGTTCGCATGTAGTGCTTGTATTTTACACCTGCTTAGAGACTGCAAGCTTCTGGAAGGCAGAAACCATGTATACTTATAGAATGTTAGAAATCAAAGGAATGTAATGGTCATCTGGTCCAACTCCATCTTTCACAGGTGACAAAACCCAGAGTCAAGGACAGTACCACTTGCCCATAAGAACTTACAAAGTTAGTGAAGGAACAAAACTAAATTGCAAAGCCAAGGTGATTTGAAACAGGTATTAGGAGGCTAACGGTCCTGAACTATTTTTCCAAGTGCCAACACCTTTCTGGGTTTTTTTTCTTTCCCCTAATATCCTCTCTCTCTCTCGAATGTGGTCCCTATGTTCGAGAAATAAAGGAATATTTTTTCCCTAAGGAATAATCTTACTTCTCTGGGTGCGTGTGTGTGCACATATACGTGTGTGCATGTGGATGGGTGCATACATAGCAGTACTGTAGAAAACAACAAGCTCAGGGTTGTGTTAACTCCACAGACTCTGGAATCAGATAGTCTAGGTTCAAATCACGAATCTTCCACTACATTTCTGTTAATTTGGGCCATCTCCAATCTTCAGTTTCCTTATTATTTATAAAATAAAAATTAGAGTACCTACCTCTTTAATTTCTTACAAGATCAGACTTGTAAAGTGTTAGTATAATGCATCAATTAAGTGCTCATTATGCCTTTGATGTGACCTTGATTTGACTAACATGTAAAGTAGAAGTAAAAATTATAAGAAAGCTCACTATATATAAAGCTATCATGTAAACTCTTCATATGCAATTCAAACCTCAGCATTCATACATTACTACTTTCCTTTAAAAAAAAAAAATGTGTTGCAAGATACAAAATCCTTTCCAACCAAAAATGAAGACCACCAGCGATGTCCCTTTACTTAAACTACTTTCTGAGTTAAACCACTCAGAAGATACTTCAAGGCATTCATTACTATTTCCAGGATTAAAGGACAGGTGTCAAGGTGAAAGCCCATGCTCATTACATCTAATGCCCTTTCCTCCCATAAAAAAGCAGGAATCAATGAATTTCCTCCAGACACCAAACAGTCAAGTCCGGTTGGCAGCACTGAAGGTTTCTAAGGACTTTCTTTCGTAAATGATGTCCTTAGGAGCCTTCGGAGTTTCCTTCCTCCCTGCAAGTATCTTTCTTAAAAGCAGAACATTCAATTTACTGCTCTTTTCCTTCCTCGTGAAAAAAATAAAAATTTACAGTAAAAGTATAGAAAATAACCACCATCATGGATTTCCTTTAGCTCTGCCGACACAAAGCAAACAAAACAAGTTGTGCCACAGAATTTGCAGAGAATGCAAATTAGTCCTATAGAACTGGAAAGAGATTGAGTTTCTGAGTTATAGCAGATTCTGCTGACACTCGATCACTGGGGACCTTTTTGCCAGGTATCGATGATCTAGTAGGAAGCTGCTCAATGCCTTTCCTCTCTTCCTTGAATCTCCAAACAAAACAATTCAGATACGCTCACAGTGGCACGCTACTGAGCACAACTGGGGGCAAAGGACATGTATATTTCTATCTGGGAGTAATGTCTTTGTGAGGGCAGAGTAAGGAGTGGCTGTAGAGGGGATAAGAAGAGGTGGCCTTCCTTCTGTCCCCACCTCCATCTCAGCCAGTTGGTGTGGGCGGTCCTCACATGGTGGGAAAGTACTATCAGTATGTGCTCCAGCAAAACAATGAGGTGCAGTAAGTAGATGAATTTTATCTTCAAGGGCAATCATGTAAGCGAATCTTAACATATATTTGGCTGCTTAAAACTATATGTGGTTCATCTCCCAGGTCTTTCCACTAGGTCAGGGACTCTCAAATTAAACTGTGATCGAATCACCCTGAGAGTCTGTTAAACATGCAGATTTGCAGATCTTGCCCCTGTAAGACTGATTCAGGAGCACAGAAATGTGAATTTCTAATCAGTGGTCCAGATGAGATTGTGATTCAGGGGCTCAGGCCATACTCACTGCAAGACTTTCCAGAATAATGTGTCAGGCACCACAGCCTCCTTATCCTCACCCCCAGCTAGCTGTTTCACTGGAAACAAGCAACCTAACAGCAAAAGAGGTAAGAACCAGAAAACCTTCCTCTCCCAGAAATGTATTTTTAGCTAAATGAGAATAGGAAAAATAGATACCTGGTTTAGAAAAACACCTTCACATAAAGGAAAGGTGGACACTCAAGGCAATTAGGAGCATTTCAGCAGGGGAGGAAGGAAGATACTCGTGGAGGCACCTGTTCATAACTTCTGTAGGCACAGCCCTGCCAAGCGGGACGGAAGAACAGAGAGCCCAGCCTCTCGGTGGAGCCTGGGCTATGACCCTTCCAGGCAGTTTGGATCCCAGCGACACTGGGGGAGCCACCGTGCCTGGTGCTTTGGCCTTTCCTCCTGTCTGTCCAGGAATCTCAAACTCCCCTTTCTCAATTCTCAGGGTTTCTCAGGAGACTTCAGCCCACCCTGAAGTTGTCTCCCATTCCACGTTTTGCCTGCTGAAGTTGTGATTTAAGCTCGATTTGTTTGGCATCACCAGTTACTGATTTCCTTCGCAGTTTTTGTTTTTGTTTTGCAGTTTTCCAATGCAGAATATTATTCATCAATGGAAAGCCCTAGAAAGTGTAAAAGGCAATATCCTCAGCTCTCTGCTGGACTTAAAGACTGAAGTTGGCGAGTTGGTCCTCCTGAACTGAACACATCTAACACACACATTGCTGACTCAGGCTGTACAAACGTGGTTCGTTATTTTTGCTCATCAAAGCTGTTAAGAGAACAGTGGATGGCGATTTGGTGTTTAGAGCACCTGCTAATTCTCAGATACTGAGCTAAGTACTCAACACTCGCTGTGTAATTTATATCTTCTAACAGCCCTGCCCTGAGCAGGAAATGTTATTATGCCCTTCTAACAGATGAAGGAAGAGGGGTTCAGAAGAGTGTAAGCTGTTGATGTCACACACCTGGAAAGCAAGACCTGGATTTGTCCTTCTGATGCCATTGTCTATCCTCTTGCCTTACACTAAGCTGCTTCCCTCCCTGAAGCACATTAAAAACTATTTCCTTATTAGTGATTAATTTACAAGTACTAATGTCCTGAGTGGACAGAGTGGACACTCTATGAAAGTATGTCCTTTTAAAGACCAAAGCCCACACTACGTGGATATGTCAGGGACCACGTTTCCCTAGAACTGTGAATATCATTTAATCGAAACCATTCTGTTCCCAAACAGCCAACAGATGTTCATAAAGTGTTTAACACTCTGGAGAAGGGTATACTGCAATATAAAACCCATCCAAGCAACATGCTTAAAACTGCATTTACAAACGTCATTCTCTATTCGACTAGAAACAGGATGGCTTTTTAATTCCAGGGCATTAGTTCAAATCTGTTCTGGATTTGAATGGACAGAAAATTGTTCCCTCCTGACAGCCATTCAGCAGTCCATGTTCATTCTTGGTAAATTGGTGCTCCCAGGAGGCCTGTGCAAAACTCCAAATACCACTGGCCTCTGCCAAACAACATGGCAGAGCTGGGGGAAACCTGAGGAAAAGATCAACTTCCTTTAAAAACATTCCCTAAAGGGACCCCGTGCTTAAGGCAAAACAGATGCTCCTGAGAAATAACATCAGCCTAAAGGAAAGTGTGTGTCCTGCCACATGCCATCCCTTAATCCAAATCATCCCCTTGCCCGGGTCTCCCCTTTTTCCAATCCTCTTCTCTTCATGTCTTAGAAGCAGCATCCGCACGTGCACATGCACACACGGTGATCAGAAGCCCAGTGGTAGACTCCCTCAGGACGATGGGGAATCTTCTAGCTCTGCACCAAACCAGCTGTTGGTGCAACATTCACAGATACATTTATTAAGCACTTATTGTGCCAGGACCTGAGCCAAGTGCTTCCCGTGACTGTGTAGATAAGGATTTGGAGGCTTACAGAAGTCATTATTTCTAAGATCATACACCTAGCAAATGATGATCCTAGGATACACCAGATACTCTGTTTATCTGGCAAGCTAGACAACGTCCATCATGTCCTCTGTGGTCCAAACCGCCATTGTCTCTCACCTAGATTATGACAACCCTCTCCTGGCTGGCCTCCCTCCTTCACCCTTGTCCCTCATCATCTAAAAGAGAGTGAATCTTATAAATGTTAGACCCATTCACTGCTCCACTCAAAATCCTCCGATGACTTCTCATTTTACTCAGAATAAATTTCCAAGTCCTCATCACAACCTGCAAGTCGATGTACTCTCTGATGACATCTTCGTCCATTCTTTCCTCACTTACTTTAAAAAAATCGTTCTCAAAGTGTAGTTCCTGACACCCTTTCGGAGGTCTGGAAGTCAAAATTACTTTTATTCTAATATTCTAGTTATTCTAATATTCTAGTGTTGTTTCATGCTCATTTGTACAGAGAACAAGTACTTTTAAAATATAGTTTCTGATTCCACGTTGCAACTGCCCTTTAAAGACTACCACTTGTTGAGTTCTGATGTAGTATCAAACAAGAATAACTGGAAATATCTGAAAAGGCTAATCTTAAAACACTCTTCCATTTTTCAATTCTGTGTCTGGGTGAGGCCAGATTTTCTTCTTTTACTAAAACCGAAACAACATACTGCTATGGATTGGATGCAGAAGCAGCTATGAGAATCCAGCTGTCTTCTAGCAAGCCAGACATGGAAGAGATTTGCAAAACTGCAAAACAATGTTACCCTTCTCATTAAGTTCTTTTGCGTTGGAAAATATAGTTATGTTTCACTAAAAATTACTTTTATTAACATGTCACGTGCTTATTATGGTAATCTGTAAACAAATCAATTTTTCTCAGTTTTAATTCTTAACATGACAAATTTCAATAGAATCGATATAACTAAAGCTCTTGGGGATCCTCAATAATTTTTAGGCATACAAAGGAGCCCTAAAACCAGAAAGTCTGAGAACTACTGCCCTCAGCTCATTGGCCTTCTCACTGTTCCTTTCCATGCCAAGAAAAAGATTTACTCTAAGAAACTGGCTCATGCAGTTTTAAAGGCTGAGAAATCCACAATCTGTAGTCAACAAGCTGGAAACCCAGGAGAGCTGACCGTGTAAGTTCCGGTCTGAGTTTGAAGTCAAGAGAAACTGACGTCCCAGCTGCAAGACAGACAGGCAGTGGGAGAGAATTCTTTCTTACTCAGCCTTTTTATTCTACATAAGCCTTCAATGGACTGGATGAGGCCCACTCACAATAGGGAGGGCCATCTGTGTTACTCAGTCTACAGCTTCTCACCATGTTTATCTCATCCAGAAGCACATCACAGACACACTCAGACGTAATGTGTCACCAATCATCTGGGCATCCTGTGGCCCAGTCAAGCTGACACATAAAATTAACCAGCACACCTTCCATTCATTAAGGTCACTCCTCAAATATTATTTTATCCCCTACATCACCCTATAAAAAATAACACTAATATTCCCATATCCTCCATCTCCTTAACCATGCTCCAGTTTTCTTAGTTTGTATCACCATTTATAAATTATATATCTACCCTTTTATTTCTTCTTGCTCCACTAAAATGTAAGCTTTTTAGGTTATTGAAGAGTTTAGTTCCTTGTTGCATACTAGAACGGGTCATAATCAAAATTTGTTGACTAAATGAATAAATACATCACACTGTTTCTATAGACTTAAGACCATAATTAAGATTTGAGGAAGCAAAGTTATTAAAGCGAAAGCACTGAATTGCCCTCAGGTGGATTGTAATGTGTATGCGTCACACACAGTGCTTTAAGCAAGGCAGACATTTATTTTTCTTTCACCTAAAAGTTTGGAACTAGGCAGTTTAGGGAAGGTATGGCAGCTCTGTTTCACACAGTCCTCAGGGACTCTAGGGTGTGGACTTTGCTTCTTGGTCCAATATGGCAGATAGAGAGCCAACATCATATCTTCCTTCCAAAAGAAAGGAAGGAAAAAACTAAGAAGAAAAGTGAGGTAAAGGGAACATAACAGCTACTTTTTCAGATTTTCAGAAGCTGTCCCACATCAATCCTACATAAATTCATATGCCAGATTTAATCATAAGGCCCCGCCTGGTTGCAAGTGAGTCTGAGAAATATGCCTTTATTCTGGGTGTACACATACACAGCTAAAATATTGGGGGTGCTTATTTAAAGTGATAGGGAAGAATAGATATTGCGGGACCATTGGCAGTCTATGCTACAGGTAACTATTATTTTAGTCTGCCTTCTTCTTCTGGTAATGGAATCATTTTTCCATTAAGAAACTCTTCCTCGTCTACAGCCATGCCACCCTGAACGTGCCCGATCTCATCAGATCTTGGAAGCTAAGCAGGGTCGAGCCTGGTTAGTACTTGAATGGGAGACCACCTAGGAAGACCAGATGCTGTAGGTGTGAAAAAAAAGAAAAAGAAACTCTTTCTCAACCCATACCA